>NW_027506590.1:0-7500 GCF_021521415.1 Bidens hawaiensis
ATGATGCTGGAGAATACAACTGGAATATGTTCTCTGGAGAACTCTTTGAGCAAGCTCACATGGCGAAGGTTGCAGCTAAAGAATGTGTGAAAGCTGCTGAAAATGAAAAAGCCTTCATGGCTGATGATCAGAACACCGAGGTATGTACTAAACCTATCTGTACTAAGTTTGAGAACTTGTCTGAACAGCTTGCAACAATTACTGATCAGTATGTTAAATTGGATGCCGAATTTAAAACCTTGAAAGAAGATCATCATTTTACAAAGACAAGAGAAAATAATTATAAAATAAAAATTAAAACGTGTGAAAAGGACGTTAAAAGTTTAAAAACAAAATTAGCTGAAAAAATTGATGTGATCGATCTAAGCTACGAGGTTTTAGAAGAGAAAACCAAGTTAATTGCTGAGAAAGAAAAGCAGATTGCTGATCACCAGGTAAAAGTGGTGGAACTAAATAGGAAACTGGAACAATTCAGGAATTCCTCTGCTATCTTGATCACCTCGTCAGTGATCAAGGTTCCTCACCTAAGAGGGGAGGAATTGGTTACCATGAGGTTCCACCACCATATAACCATAATTATACTTTCAATCCTAGTGTTCATGAATCTGTTAATTTTGTAGCTGATCAGACAGGTACTGCTAAGGAAACTGGTAAAGTACCCGGAAGTTAGTAAAGGCGAAACAAGTTCGCCTGTCTCAAAAATTAAAATTTCAAGTCCAGTCTCATCTGATTCGGATAAGTCATCCGAGTCGGGTAAGACAAAAGAGAAGGAAGTATTGCCCACTAGTGGAGAAAAGGTTAAATCTACTCAAAAGAGTACTCCACTCAACCCATATGTCCCACCTTATGTGAGACGTACGGGTGGTAATACTGCCTCCACATCTAAAACATCTGGCTGAAAAGAAAGCTGAATATAGATGTTGTTTTAGATGTAATCAAACACGGCACCTTGTTGCTGATTGCCCTCTGAAGCAGCGTTTCAGAGAGGTGAGGCCCTCGAAAACTGAGACTAAGGTTTTTAGTAATCGTTTAAATGTTAAAAATGAAAACCATTCAAGTTTGAGATATAATACCGGTTTTCAAAGAAACACATCTCGTTTTCACACTACTAATAACCAAACCAACTGCTATAATTCTTTTAATTCTCTTAATGTTCGTCAGTTTGGTTGGCCTCACTATCAGTCTCCAAGGAGGTATCCTGTTAGGACTCGTGAAAATTTTCCTAATGCTAACTATGGTCAGTCAAGGTGTGTGAGTTCTGATAAGAAGGTTAGTCGACCCAAGCAAGAGGTCTTGGGTCCCCAAATTTTAATAATCTCTTTTGTTTGTGCAGGAACAGTTGAACAGGGCTTCCAATAATCTTTGGGTTGTGGACAGCGGCTGTTCCCGGCACATGACTGGTAACAAGAATTTGTTACAAGATTTAAAACCTGTTCAGGGAGCAAGAGTCAGTTTTGCCGGTGAGAGTGGTGGCATAATAACAGGAAGGGGTACGGTAACTAACGGGAAGATGACGTTAGAAAATGTGAACTTTGTTGAAGAACTGAAGCACAATCTGCTGAGTGTGTCGCAGATTTGTGATAAAGATTATACCGTACACTTCACGAAGACTGATGCTATTGTGTTGAAGCCTGGTTTTCAAATACCAGAAGAGTGGATAGTAATGAAGGCTCCACGTGATCAAAATACGTATATGATGGATCTAAGTTCAACTGAAATGTCAACGGAAGAATCGTGCCTTTTGACGAAAGCAAGCGAATCGGAATCTGAACTGTGGCACAGGAGAATGGGGCACATTCATCTTCGGAAGATGAACCATATTGTCAGACATGGGCTTGTGTTGGGTGTTCCCTTAACAAGTTTCAATTTTGAAGACAAATGTCTTGCGTGCAAAAAGGGAAAGCAGCACAAGAAGTCCTATCTCACCAAGAAAGTAAACTCAATTGCTAGTACACTAGAGCTGCTTCACATGGATCTCTTTGGTCCTGTGAATGTAAGAAGTCTAGGTGGTACAACTTATTGCTTGGTGATCACTGATGACTACTCACGATATTCGTGGGTATACTTCCTGAAATCAAAGGACGAAACGGCTCAACTGGTGAAGAATCTGATTACCAAAGTTAAGACCATTATGGATAAACGAGTGAAGTTCATCAGAAGTGACAATGGTTCTGAGTTTAAAAATTTTGAAATGGAGATCTTCTGTCTGTCAAGAGGGATTGAACACCAATTCAGCGCTCCGTATACTCCGCAACAGAATGGAGTGGCTGAAAGGAAGAATAGAACTTTAATTGAAGGAGCCAGAACAATGCTGGCTGATTCGAAGCTTCCGGTGGTGTTCTGGGCTGAAGCTGTTTCTACAGCTTGCTATGTCCTGAATAGAGTGTTAACGGTAAAAAGACTTAATAAAACATGCTACGAGCTGATGCATGGAAGAAAGCCCAATTTGTGCGGACTTGAAGCTTTCGGGTCCCCGTGTTCAATTTTAAAGGCACATTCAAAGTTTGGTGAAGCAGCCGATGAAGGAATCTTAGTCGGCTACGAAGTTGGGACTCCCAACAGGCGTGTCTTTAATACAACGAACGGCAAGGTTGAAGTGGTATGTAACACCGACATTACGAGTTACAGATCGCCAAGACCGAGCATCGGACCTCCTGGGATTTTCGACTATGATAGGCTCTTCAAGTCTTTTAACATACCTGATTTGGTTCGTACAGAAGAAGAAGAACGTGTTGCTACGAAGATGATTCTAGATGAGGAGGAAAATTTGGCCCATAGACAGCTATTTGATGATTGTCAACCTTCCTCATCAAATTCTATCGGTTCCCCTGCTGTCTCTCCTGAAGATGAGTTTATCAATCCTTTTCACTCTCAGCCAGAAACAACCATTGATGAGCTCTCTACTAATTTAGAAGATAATTTGCATGTCGGTGCTGTGCCGACCACGAGAATTCACATAGATCACCCTTTGGAAAATGTTATAGGTGATGTGTCCTCCGGTGTACAAACCAGAAGTAGCTTGAGTGAGCACACCTGTGTTTATACAAGCTTTAAAGAAACGGGTATAATGAACGAATGTTTGTACTCATGCTTTATTAGCCAGATTGAACCGAAAAATTATCAAATGGCTCTTAAGGACAGCTCGTGGGTCGAGGCCATGCAAGAAGAGTTGGCTCAATTTAAGAAGATGGAAGTTTGGACTTTGGTTGAAAAACCAAGGAATGTGCATGCAATTGGCACAAAATGGGTGTTCAAGTGCAAGAGAGATGAAAAGGGGATCATTATAAGAAACAAGGCGAGGCTGGTCGTTAAAGGATTTAATCAGCAAGAGGGGATAGACTATAATGAAGTGTTCGCTCCGGTGGCTAGGTTGGAAGCGATACGATTGTTTTTGGCGTTTGCTGCTTTTAAGAAGATGAAAGTGTTTCAGTTGGACGTGAAGAGTGCGTTCCTCAATGGGAAAGTGGATGAGGTTGTGTATGTTGAGCAACCTCCGGGTTTTTCTGACCCAGACTTTCCTGATCACGTATACAAGTTGAGCAAGGCACTGTATGGATTACATCAGGCACCTCGTGCCTGGTATTCAACGTTATCGGACTACTTGCAAGAAAATGGTTTTGAAAGGGGTTTGATCGACAGTACTTTGTTTGTGAAGAGAGAAGGAAGTGACTTCCTACTAGTTCAAGTCTACGTGGATGACATCATATTTGGTGCATCAAGAGTCTCCATGTGTCAGGAATTTGAGGCCGTTATGAAGAAAAGATTCGAGATGAGTGCTATGGGTGAACTAACGTTCTTTTTAGGATTGCAGGTTGATCAAAAGAAGGATGGGATGTTCATTCATCAAACTAAATATGTTCATGATGTCCTCAAGCGTTTCAAGATGGAGGACTCTTCTCCATTTGACACTCCAATTTGCGTCAACCACAAGTTGGGAGCTGAAATTGACGGTGACGCAGATGTGGACCCAACTCAGTATCGGGCTATAATAGGTTCTTTGATGTATTTAACTGCTTCTAGGCCTGATATAATGTTTGCTGTTTGTCTTTGTGCTCGTTTTCAGGCAAACCCAAAGGAATCTCACATGAAAGGTGTGAAGAGGATTTTGCGGTATCTCAAAGGCAAGCCGAAGCTAGGGTTGTGGTACCCGAAGGGAGGAGACATAGAACTGGTAGCATATACAGATTCTGATTATGGAGGATGCAATCAGAGTCGGAAGTCGACAACAGGAGGATGTCAGTTTCTCGGTGGAAGATTAGTTTCATGGCAGTGCAAGAAACAGACGTCAGTCGCAATCTCAACGTGCGAAGCTGAATATATGGCAGCATCCAAGTGCTGTTCTCAGGTTTTGTGGATTCAGCAACAATTGCGCGACTATGGTCTGAATTTCTTACTCACTCCTATTTTAATTGATAACACTGCTGCCATCTCAGTAATTAACAATCCCGTGAAGCATAGTAAAACTAAACATATTGACATTCGTCATCACTTCATATGGGATTGTGCTGAGAAGAAACTGATCAAGGTCGAAAAGGTCGATACGCTGGAAAATTTCGCTGATTTATTTACAAAAGCTTTTGATAAATCCAGATTTCAAAACCTAATTGAGCTGAACGGGATGATCAATCCCGAGTAACCATGTTTTTGTGTTTATTTAAAAAAAAAAAAAAAAAAAAAAAACAACAACAACAACATCACTATTGCTTAAAATTAGTCGGTTACCTCAGTTTGATGGACATATCCTCGGATATGTTTTGGTCCTCGTTTCTACTTAGAGAATGAGGGTCGCCATTAACCAGATGACTGAAAGTGACCGGGGCAGTTAAGATGTGTTTTCTTTCTGTCACTGAAAATTAGTCAGTCATTCTTAGTGAGAAGGACACATACTTGTATGTGGTCGGTCCAGTTGATCCATTGGATCTTCGGGATTGCCGTTTACCTGAAGACTTTGACGTGATCGGGGTGACTAAAGTCAAAATTTTTTGAGGGAAATGAAATTACTTTTCAAGTCTAATACTTCGTAAAGAAGTTCTTTGCTATGTTTAACAGAAAATTGATCCAACCTTGGAAAATGATATATATACTAACTTTGTGTGCTTAACTGGTGAAGTTATTAGGCTTAAAAGGCTTTAGGACAACCATTGTATGTCATGGTAACTTTTTATGGTGCGTAAAAGTAAATGTGATACAAATTAAAGTTTACTTGATTTTATGTGGAAACTCCTTAAGAGTTTTGCGTGTCTTCATGTATATCTTTCCGAATGATAGGCAGAAAAGTGATTACCCAGTCATACACGAGCCCGTAAGTGTTCTGATTCCCGTGAAGAAGGCGTTTCAAGACACTGCAGTGATCCAGATTCGGGACTTGCAGTTGATTATTACTCTGAAGTCTATAAGTTCATTTTAAAAAAAAAAAAAAAAAAAAAAATTAATTAGTACTTATGAAGTTATTGTAACATTCGCGAGTTCAAGATATCGAGACTTCTCAATCATGGAGTAAGAATGAATACGGGATCCAGACATAGAATACTTACAAGTTAATCAGACACTATGGGTCGAAGTCAATTCGGGGTGACTTGGGGAAAGCCAAATACGCTTTGAGGATAGATAGGAGGCATCAATATTTCTGAGTTGTTGCCCACTTAAATTTTAAGGATTAATTGAACCTAACTCGTATCACAGAAACGATGAAAACCATCTTAAGTATATTACCTGCTTACAACCTGTCTCTAGATGTCATAATACAGCTAAACACGGATCTATGTAACAGTCACGTAGTTAGTATGATTCCTGTTAGGATCTTTTCTAAAACGTGGTGTCCCTGACTAGACTGAAATTTGATCCCTTATTCGTTAAATTTTTATAAGTTTTTCCTATTTTTGTAGTTGTATTATTTTATAACTGGTTACTTAGACATGATCATATTTGTTTAACTCTTTTTGGAAGTTTCAAATGTTAATTGCAAAATGTTCAAACTTAAAGGTTTGATTTTGAAATTATAGGCGAAGTTGTTGAATCAGGCGAACTTGTACTTAACTTTGCCTAGGCGAAGTTATCCGTAACTTCGCCTGAACTACACTGACCCTATATAAGGATTTTTAGACAGTGACTTCATTATTTTCAATCATCCAGCGAACTTAAGCTCAGCTTTTCCGGCGAACTTACCATCTTTCTCCGATTTCGATCTTCGTTTCCAGTTTCTATTATCAGTTGAGGGTACGTGTTGTCGATATACCTCACAAACATGTACTTTCATGGTCGTTTTTACCCGGTTCGAGACCTCGGGTCGTCGGACCTTCAAAACCGAAACTTTCAAAACTTGTGTTAACTTGTGCATGGACATCCTTCTCATCTAAACATCATTAATATCATGTGTTTTGATGTCCTTGATCGTCGAACTTAGCCGAAATCACCGGATTTCCGGTGGTTGGAATCCTAACAGTCGCCGATTCAGATGTAGGCGAAGTTAGGGTTTAGGCGAAGTTATCCGCAACTTCGCCTGGGGCTTAATTTCGCTTGAGGCGAAGTTATCCGCAACTTCGCCTGAAGCTTAATTTCGCCTAACTCTTATCTTCGCCTGAGGCGATGTTGTGATAAGGCGAAGTTAACATCAACTTCGCCTAGATCTTTTTACTTAAAATTAATTAGACGAACTTACAGATGAAGCGAAGTTGTTCACAACTTCGCCTCACCTTTAACTTCGCCTATACATGTTTGATCACAACTTCGCTCATGGTGTAAAGCGAACTTGTGAGTTGCTTAACGGTTATCTAACTTGGTTCGTTTAGTGCAGATATGGCTGCTGTTGGAGGAGCTGGTGGTGATGACGGTGACGATCAGAGGCAATTCTTTCCATCTCATAATCAGTTCATCACTCTAGATCCAGATGCAAAAGGCGTGGAGGACTACAGGGAGATTATTACTTTCCTCCTGCGCTCAAGAATATTTCACGCTATCACAACTACCCTGCCTATTTCACTACCGAATATTGAAGACTTTTGGCAGATGGTAGAGTATGATTGCCGGGTTGAGCCCCCGGTGATGCGAGCCACCGTTAATGGTCAAGTTGTTCAGTTTTCCTCTGAACACATACGGGTGGCGTTGCAATTTGGAGAAGAAACAAGAGATGACCCAACGGAGTTTGTTGCTCCTTTTCGTGATGGCGCGTTCCTAAGGATGGGGTATTCAGGTCTCTTAGGGGATACACAGCGAAGGAAAGGATTTTTATTAGATCAGTGGCGCTTCCTAATGCACGTCATGATAGTATGTATGTCAGGACGGAAGGCGGGCACTGATGGAATGGGTGCGACGATGCAGTCTGCTATGACTGCCTTGACTTACAATAAAAGATATTCTTTTAGTCAGATGATCTTTTACGAGATCGATCGTCAGAGGAGGGCTGTGGCGCGTGAGCGGTTTACAATGTATCCACGATTCCTACAGATGATTTTAAATCATGTGGCTCCGTCGCTACCTCAAAGACGCCCTATTCGATACGTG
>NW_027506590.1:12500-47930 GCF_021521415.1 Bidens hawaiensis
TTCCCTTAGAACCGTACTTGAGAGTTTCCTACCTCATACGGCTTGCCAGTCAACTCTTTTTGTATCCCATTATCCCATTTGAATCTACCGTATCTAACTGAATAACATTTATCGTAGATCTATCCCATTTTTTCGGGTTAACTAAAAGAAGTTAATAAAATGAGTTTCAAACTTAAATCTTAAGTTTGGATTAAAAATCCGGTTTATTTTAGTTTTATCTTATCTCCCACCTTTAGAAGAATAAAACATAGACATTTCGCCTATCATTAGAATTTTCTGAAAGGTAACTATCTCAGTTTCATATCATATAGAAATTTAGATTATATAGAATTTTTGAAAAAGACTTTCGAAAGGAAAGACTTACTATCTTTGGGATCTGATCCTACACCGCTGCTCAATACCTTAGTGGATCAACTCTATTACATAAGTTGATTACTAATGTTTGTCTCACATCATGACATAAGTAAGCAGTTCTTATTGTATCGGCCAAAACCTCGCTAATTGATCAGTAGAGCTTTCCAGATCAGTAGAACTTTCTCGTATAATTTGATCACTCGGGCATCCGCATTTTTACTACTATTTCCACTTTCACCACAAATGGAACTAGAAATGTAATTGTGACTCACTTGCAGTGTAACTATCAATACAGATTTGAGACTGAAGATAAATGTCAATGCAACTATTCATGTGATTATTCCAAGTATACTGAGTATCATTCATGGAAGGATCATTGTCGGTATTCTTACTCTTAGATCCATTATTCAGATAACTAGAATTCCGATAAAAAGAACTTGCTAGTTCACTACAAAAAGAAGGATCATTGTCAATCTCAAAAATTTGATTTTCAATATCAAAATATATAGAATAAATGTCCCCATTATTCTCTTTAACTAAAAAAGTATCATGTGAAATTCCGAATGTCCTTGATGCCAAAAGAAAGATCAACATTACTGTAATTGTCATGACCACTCCAACTCTGAATGTTTTTATCCGTATCATTTATATTCGGATCTTGACTTTCGCTGGCATTTTCAATTTCAATAGGACCAAGACTGCCCGTTGATTTACTTAGCCTACATCTGTGTTCGAACTCCTTCTTAAATAAGATCGAATTGAACCAACATCTTTTTATATAGTTTTATTGCTCCATATTTGCATGAAAATACAATAGATGAATAGTCATTCGACGACAAATCATTTATTTGAATTTTAAATATTGTATTTCCTATCAGGAATAAGCATATAAATACAATCACTAGACGTATTAACTAATAAGAAGTGTCAGTATTGAAAAAAGGATTTGTTCTCTCCACAAACCTACGAACAATTTTTTCGTAAAATCTCATCTAATAACTAATAATAAGTTAAGTTTCTATGACAATACAAATACGGAACAAAAAGGACAATATGCAGGATGGGTAGAAAGAGTTGTGATACCTGTCTCGATCCAGGGAAACTATAGGATCTAAAAGAATATCCCAATCCTAAGGATCCATAGGATTCATTGTGGATCCAATACAAAAATAGAAAGATTTGAGTTGTTTAGTCTTCAAGCTTTTATTTGAAATTTTCTATATCTATATAAGTATGTAAAATATATGCATGTTGGATTCGGCCCAATCTTTTTAGTAAAAGATTTGGCCGAATTTCATTGAAATTCAATGAAGAGAACGAACGTTATATCTTCTTATCCTTATCCAAAGTATCCGTTGCTTAGAATTTAATCAATAGTATCCACCGCAGCGAATTCAAATTTGAACTCCTTCCATACTTCACAAGCAGCAGCTAGTTCAAGACTCCATTTGGTAGCCTCACGGATAGTTTCATTACCCTCAACAGCAAGATCGTGTCCTTCATTACGAGCTTGTACACATGCTTCTAGAGCTACTCGATTAGCTACAGCACCAGGTGCATTTCCCCAAGGGTGCCCTAAAGTTCCTCCACCGAACTATAGTACGGAATCATCCCCAAATATCTCGGTCAAAGCAGGCATATGCCAAACGTGAATACCTCCCGAAGCTACAGGCAGAACACTTGGTAGAGAGACCCAATCTTGGGTGAAATAAATACCGCGACTTCTATCTTTTTCAATAAAATCATCACGTAGTAAATCAACAAACCCCAAAGTGATGTCTCTTTCCCCTTCAAGTTTACCTACTACGGTACCGGAATGAATGTGATCTCCACCATACATACGTAACGCTTTAGCTAGTACACGGAAGTGGATACCGTGATTCTTCTGTCTATCAATAACTGCATGCATTGCACGGTGGATGTGAATAAGTAGGCCATTATCTCAGCAATAATGAGCCAAGCTAGTATTTGCAGTGAATCCCCCTGTTAGGTAGTCATGCATTACGATAGGAACTCCCAATTCTATGGGAAATATAGCCCTTTTCATCATGTCTTCGCATGTACCCGCAGTAGCATTCAAGTAATGCCCTTTGATTTCGCCTGTTTCAGCTTGTGATTTATAAATAGCTTCGGCACAAAATAAGAAACGGTCTCTCCAATGCATAAATGGTTGGGAGTTCACGTTCTCATCATCTTTAGTAAAATCAAGGCCACCACGAAGACATTCATAACAAGCTCTACCGTAGTTTTTAGCAGATAACCCCAATTTAGGTTTAATAGTACATCCCAACAGGGGACGACCATACTTGTTTAATTTATCTCTCTCAACTTGGATACTGTGAGGCGGACCGTCGAAAGTTTTAACATACACAGTAGGTATTCGCAAATCTTCCAGACGTAGAGCACGCAAGGCTTTGAACCCAAATAAATTACCTACAATGGAAGTAAACATGTTAGTAACAGAACCTTCTTCAAAAAGGTCTAATGGGTAAGCTACATAAGCAATAAATTGACTTTCTTCTCCATGAACAGGCTCGATGCCATGGCATCGGCCTTTGTAACGATCAAGGCTCGTAAGTCCAGTAGTCCATACAGTTGCCCAAGTACCAATAGAAGATCCGGCGGCTACTGCGGCCCCTGCTTCTTCAGGCGGAACTCCAGGTTGAGGAGTTACTTGAAATGCTGCCAAGATATCAGTATCCTTGGTTTCATATTAAGGAGTATAATAAGTCAATTTATAATCTTTAACACCGGCTTTGAATCCAACACTTGCTTTAGTCTCTGTTTGTGGTGACATAAATCCCTCCCTACAACTCATTAATTAATAATTCTCACAACAATAAGGTCTACTCGACATGAATTAGGCGTTAATGAAACTTTTTACAGGAACCTTTCACAAAATTCCCAACTAATAGTAAAATTATCAACTAGTCAGAATGTTTAATTGTTAGACCATGGTATTTGATTCGACAAATACATCATTATTGTATACTCTTTCATATATATGGCGCAACCCAATTATTTTTTTTATTGAAATACCTAAAAATCACCCAAATACTAAGAAATTCCCCTTTAACAGTGATATATATTGTAAGTGATATATGTTGTATATGTAAATACTAGATGTGAAAATATATGGAATATTTCTATGAAAAGATCAAAAAAATAGAACAACAGGCTAGACGTAAATCAATAGAAATAAGAAGAGCCGATGATATAGAAATACTGAATCGTAAATAGAGTTCAGGTTCTAATTCTATAGATAATATAGATGGGATTGTCTATAATGATAGACAAATGAAAGATTTTCTCAAGATTCTTATTCATTTACTTGATATTTTGAAAATGGGTTGGTTGAACTTGAAAATTCACTCATTGAAATTGAATAAGTAAACAATTAAATTGGATTCAGTTGGATGGTACTAACAAAATCGTTTGCTAACTCCCATTTCTTATTGAATTAACCGATCAACTTGTCATCGGACATTTATTTTGAATGCGATAATTCATTTTCGCAAAAAAATGAGATCTTTTTACTTTATTATTATATTATGAGAATGAATCCTACTACTTCTAGTTCTGGGGTTGCCATGCTTGAAAAAAAGAACCTGGGGCGTATAGCCCAAATAATTGGTCCGGTACTAGATGTAGCTTTTCCGCCAGGCAAAATGCCTAATATTTATAACGCTCTGGTAGTTAAGGGTCGAGATACCGTTGGTCAACCAATTAATGTGACTTGTGAGGTACAGCAATTATTAGGAAACAATCGAGTTAGAGCCGTAGCTATGAGTGCTACAGACGGTCTAATGAGAGGAATGGACGTACTGGATACGAGAGCTCCGCTAAGTGTTCCGGTCGGTGGAGCGACTCTCGGACGAATTTTCAATGTCCTTGGGGAGCCTATTGATAATTTAGGTCCTGCAGATAATAGCACAACATTCCCTATTCATAGATCTGTGCCTGCCTTTATACAGTTAGATACAAAACAATCTATTTTTGAAACCGGAATTAAAGTAGTAGATCTTTTAGCCCCTTATCACCGTGGAGGAAAAATTGGACTATTCGTGGGAGCTGGCGTGGGTAAAACAGTACTTATTATGGAATTGATTAACAATATTGCCAAATCTCACGGAGGCGTATCTGTATTTGGCGGAGTCGGTGAACGGACTCGTGAAAGAAATGATCTTTACATGGAAATGAAAGAATCTGGAGTAATTAATGAACAAAATATTGCAGAATCAAAAGTAGCTCTAGTTTACGGTCAAATGAATGAACCACTGGGAGCTCGTATGAGAGTTGGTTTGACTGCCCTAACTATGGCGGAATATTTCCGAGATGTTAATGAACAAGACGTTCTTTTATTTGTTGACAATATCTTCTGTTTTGTCCAAGCAGGATCTGAAGTATCCGCCTTGTTGGGTAGAATGCCTTCCGCCGTGGGTTATCAACCTACCCTTAGTACCGAAATGGGTTCTTTACAAGAAAGAATTAGTTCTACCAAAGAAGGGTCCATAACTTCTATTCGAGCTGTTTATGTACCTGCAGATGATTTGACCGACCCTGCTCCTGCTACGACATTTGCACATTTAGATGCTACTACCTTACTATCAAGAGGATTAGCCGCCAAAGGTATCTATCCAACAGTAGATCGTTTAGATTCAACGTCAACTATACTACAACCCTGAATCGTCGGTGAAGAACATTATGAAACTGCACAACAGGTTAAGCAAACTTTACAACGTTACAAAGAACTTCAAGATATTATAGCTATTCTTGGATTAGACGAATTATCCAAAGAAGATCGTTTAACCGTAGCAAGAGCGCGAAAAATTGAGCGTTTCTTATCACAACCGTTTTTCATAGCAGAAGTCTTTACGGGTTCTCCGGGAAAATATGTTGGTTTAGCAGAAACAAGACATTACCAAGTAGTGATGACTAGGATAAAGTCGAAAGTGTGTGCTCGTTCCTTTCACTCTTCAATGAGGCTACCAAAATAATTTCAGGTAAGCATTCTCAATTACAGATAATATCATCATTTTTTTAACATGTCTAATGACTGATGTGATGGTTAATCAATATTTAATCTAGATATTTTATTTTAATTATTCTTTAATATTGTACGTTCCGAGTATCCAACTTCTAATTTATTTCTCATCGAGTTATATGTTATAAAGGAAATATTGGATAAAGTAGCTTTAAAGGAGGGTGATTGCATGAATTCAATAGCCCTTAAGATGAAAGGAAAATTTGATAAGTATTAGGGTTCTTCTAATCTGTTGATTTCTTTTGGTGCTATTTTGGACCCTAGATATAAAATGGAGTTAATTAATTTTTCTTTCAAGATAATATATTCTGAAGGTTTGTGGGAAGTAGAAGCTCAACTTGTTCGTGATGCTTTAGAGGATTTGTTTGAAGAATATGTTGAGGCGCATAAAGAATCCAATACTTTTCAATCCAACAGTGGAACCGGGATCAGAGCTAGTACTTCTAACAGCTCTAGCTTCACTACTTCTCAATTTAGTATGAACACAGGTAGTGCTAAGTTCGCCCAACATATTAGAAGTGTTAATATTGTTGAACGCGCGAAGTCAGAGTTAGCCACTTATTTGGATGAAGGAATATACTTGTGTGAGGCTGATACAAATTTTGATGCATTAAAATGGTGGAAGGAGAATAGGCATAAGTATAGAATTTTGTCTAAAATGGCAGCTGATATCTTATCCGTTCTGATAACAACTGAATCAGCTTTTAGCGCTGGTGGGAGGGTTATCGACCCGCATCGTTCATGTTTAGGAATGAAGATGGTAGATACACTTGTTTGTAGAGCTGATTGGTATCGTCATTATTATGGATTACATAAAAAGAAAACCAAGGTGATTTGCTTATTCTTTCAATTATAATCTCATTACTATTCAACAACTAACATAATTTTTCATTGCTAACTGTAGGAAAATGGCGATATTGCATACATCATGCTTGAATGAAAAACACGATGAAGTATAAAATTATTGTGTTATTGGTTTTGTAAATATAATATGTACATTAGGACCACTAATAGCATATATCTCTTTTTATTATAGGTTAGCATGGAAGACTTTGGATAACACGTTTTGGATGAAACAAGGATGAACGATTGATTTTTTTGTTGGAATGATGAACTTTTTGATAGAATCTTGATGGATTCTTTTCATGTACTCATAAAAAACAATTTGGATGTAATTTTTGGATGATCAGATGCTGTTAATGATTGTTCGTTTGTGTTCATTTAGTGTTCGTTTGTGTTCATTTAGTATTCATATATGTTCATTTAGTGTTCATATATGTTCGTTTATGTTCGTATAAGTGCTTGTTTGTGTTCGTTTACGTTCACGAACAGTTCGTTGAGGTTTTAAATGAACGAACACGAACAGGCCCACATTTTAAACAAACGAACACGAACATATATTTTATGTTCATTTAAGTGTTCGAGTTCGGTTCATGTTCGTCTAAAGTTAAACGAACGAACAGGAACATGCCCATGTTCGTGATCGATCGGATCGTCTATCGGCCTACTTACACAGTGTCTATATAATACCGGCAATGATTGTATTTGGAAATGACAAATAGCTATCGGTCCTAAGTATTGTAGGAGGATGCTCATTTTGAAATTTGATCTAATCCGCCCATCTTTACAATAACTGGAAAAAAAACAATAGAGTCGGTACAATCGGGATATGTGTGTGTATAACCGCGATTCCACAGGTGACAGGAGCCCATGAACACTGTCGATTTCATTTTTTTTGTTGAAAGATTGGTCGCATCCGTTGGTATTAGGACTTATGGCAATTTGCTATTTGATAAAAGAGTTAAGTGCCATTTTAGTACTTATGGTTTGTTCAATTACGCAACTTTAGTGCCGTTTTTGAATTTATTGCAAATGGCAGCCTCACTTTTCTAAAACTTGCAATTTTAGTACTTTTTTCTAACCTCATCTATTTTGTCCGTTAAGTTAGGGGTAAATTAGTAGTTTCGATTACTTTATTTATTTTGGATAAGTGTCATTTTTATACATGTGGTTTGTTCAATTATGCAACTTTAGTATCATTTTTTGAATTTATTGCAACCGGATACTTTGATTAATTTTGGATAGATAGACAAACCAAAAAAGGCATTACATATTACAAATTACAATTAAAAGGTAACTAAAATGCATGATAGAAGATGAAAAATAACCATGAAATGTATAACATATTTTTCAGTCTTTTGTTCTTGATTGCCAATTTACTTCTAGTAGCTCAAGATCTAAATTCATCTTAGCCATTTTTCTTGCATTTTTTTCATTTGCATTGATTTTTTTTTCCTAAAGTT
Source organism: Bidens hawaiensis (assembly GCF_021521415.1). Classification (NCBI taxonomy): domain Eukaryota; kingdom Viridiplantae; phylum Streptophyta; class Magnoliopsida; order Asterales; family Asteraceae; genus Bidens; species Bidens hawaiensis. Next base: position 20,202 of record NW_027506590.1, read on the forward strand.
CGAGTATGATAACAGTAGCTCTTTAACACATTGGAGGATCAAGCCAATTAACAATCACACAACTTCACACCTCTTAGTATAACATCAATTGAACTTGTAGATGAACGACGGTTGACGAATCACATGGGCAAAATAATATATCATAATTCATGGAACTTGAAGATGAACAATTGTTAGGGTTTGAAGGATCAATGGGCGTCGGGAGGGGGGGTTGATATGTTCATTTAGGGTTAAATGTGATCTTTTAATTGTAATATGTAATAGCTCTCTTGGTTTGCCTGCCTATCCAAAACTACTCAAAGTATCCAGTTGCAATGAATTAAAGAAAAAAATGTACTAAAGTTGTGTAATTGAACAAACCACAGGTATCAAAATGACATTTAGCTCAAAAGAAAAAATAAATAAAATAATCGAAATTACTATTTGCCTCTGACTTAACGGACAAAATAGACGGGTTAGAAAAAAACACTAAAATTGCAAGTTTTAGAAAAGTAAGATAGTTATTTGCAATAATTCAAAAGTGGTGCTGTTGCGTAATTGGAGAAACCACAAGTACTAAAATAGCACTTAACTGTTGATAAAAAAATATCATTGAGTCGTCAACACGGTTAATTATAGGTGTGGAGGCTGGACAGTTTTCGAGTCATTTGAACAATAGTATGAACATCATAGGATTTTGATTTTCCCATTTTAATGTCATTGTATAGCGCACCAATATCAGACTATGTGTACTGATTGGATGCAGTACTGATTTTCCCATTTTAATGTCATTGTTAAAGCCGGACTTTGAATTCATCCAATAATATTATGTCATGCAATACTGATTGGATGCTGACTGTCTAACTCACTGAAGCCACCGCTGAAGCCGCCGGAGCCTGTTTTGGTTCAGGTGAACGGTGGCTTCAGCGAATTTTCTGATTTAATTATTTATTTATTAATTTTTTTCTAAATTTGGAAGCTAACTAATATTACATTAAAATAAAAATATTAAAAGTAACAAATAATACTAGCCTAGTGCAAGATCATCGGGACGTCTAACCCACAAATGCTCGACCAATTCATGACGAAGGTTTCCGTGGCTTTAGCGATTTTCTTTTTCTTTTTATTATTATTATTATTATTATTATTATTATTATTATTATTATTATTATTATTATTCGAATTATAAATTATAAATACACATACATTAGGTCATTTTTTAAGAATCAATTAAGTGTTGTGTTAAAATTATAAATATACATATTCTTCAAAACCCACCAGCAACAATTATTCAAAGCCCACTAATAATTTTTTTAATTATTAATTATAAAGCCCAATAATGACCAATATTATTCAAAGCCCACAAAGAAAGATTAAATGTTTAACCTACTGATATTAATTCTTTCTTTTTCAAACCACCGTTCTTATGCAACTCCCATCTCTTTTCTTCAAATTTTTTATCCTCTGCACGAGATCCAAGACCCGACTTTCCTTTCCCCACTTCCAAATTCTCCTTCACTAGCCGTTAGTCGGCTAGTGGCCATTGCTCACGCCATCCATCGCTCTACCGTGTTGTGGTGTTCGCCTCCGACATGGCTCACGCCAATCCCTCGCACCAGCCATTGGCGAGAGCCACAACAGATAGCCTCATAGGAATACCTTTTAAAGGTGACTTTTCAATTTCATAAGAAAGCCTTATGGTTACTAACCAAGTTTTTATGGTTACAACTACAAACATAAACCCTTTTCTGCAATCCTTAAACTAACATTAATATTTCATCATTCAGATAATGATAGCGTTCCACACAGATTATTACAATCTAGTGTAACAAATAATAATAAATCCGATTGTGAAATATAACAATTACCTGTTCGAAGACTTCCGAGTTTCTGCACAGGCTTTTTAAGATTCGAAGAGTAAGTATAAAACATATGGAATATTTCATGTTGTTACAAATAAATCCAATGATTATTGCCTTCCAAACAGCGGATGTTGGTCCAAGAATTTCGACGGTCGAATTGTTCGAGGTTTAAGAAGTGGGTAGAGCTGATCTTTGGTCCATTTCTGATATCTCGACTCATTCATGGTATATATGTTTTCAACCAAAATTTTACCAATATCCTTCTTTTCAACATTACATGCAAAGATCAATGCTGTCCAATTATTTTTCAAAGTCTTAATTTGGGATTTTCAATTTATCTGTTTTTTATTTAATTTTACAAACTATACACCACCTACGTTACCGATTAACCCTGGTGATTTGCGAATGACTGGTATACGTTTGTATAGAGCATTGTATGTTGCTAATGCGCTCTATACGTCCGTATAAATATAATATGTACACCTTTTTATTTTCATGTCAAGACTTGTATAATCAAACTTACTCCATCTATTAAAATTTGTGTGTTACTTTACTTTTGGGCCTAGCCAATACATTCGCATTTATAAAGTTTTATGGTATTATTAATAATATTCATAACAAGTGCATTTTATGTGGACCTTCGGCTAAGCATTTGGTCAAATGTTTCGAACCATAAATCTCACATGGGCTTGAATGGTAGCCTTTTTTCAAGGCTAGTCTATGCTATAAAATGCAATGTCTACCAGCAAGTTTCTTCACCAAATTAGCAACAAAAACATATGAAATGGTTCTCATACACTCTCTATTGTTACTTCTTAGTGTAGCTATCTCATCCTCTACCCCTTCATTGGAAAACTTTTGGACACCAATCCATCATAAGCCACACCCGTCGCACCTTCGACGCAAACAACCAATATTTCCGGTGGTGTCAATGTTACCACCACCTAATCCAATACATGGCTCGTTACCTAGAAGACATTTTCGCATGGCTCCACCAATGTACATGGAACCACATATCAACTCGCCACCCGCATCACCACCAAGACTTCGCATGGCACCACCAATGTACATGGTGCCACTTATCACCTCGCCACCACCACCGCATTCCTACACATCACCACCAGATTTTGAGATAACCCCACCACCAACAAACATTGTTCGAATGGCACCACCAATCTACACATCACCACCAGCTATCAACTTCCAACCAACACCTCAAGTTTACACATCACCTCCCAATTTTGAGGTTAGTCCACCATCAACAAAGCATGTTAACATGGCACCACCAACATACGTGGTACCGCCTATCAACTCGCAACCACCACCATCACATTTCTACACATCACCAGTGGTTGGTCAGCCACCAACAAGACCTATTCATACGGCGCCGTCTGTCAACAACCAACCACCACTGTCATATATCTACACACCACCACCGTTGGTTGAGGAACTTCCACCGCCACCGTTTGATGATAATCAACCACCGGTTACAGAATTACCACCTTCACTTGATCCTGTTGATGAACCACCATCTGATGACCAACCATCACAAAGTCCGGCAGACATGCCACCATCGCCCATTGATCAACAACCGCCTTTATTAGATCCTATTGACGATCCTCCTATCGAGGATGAACCACCACAAACTTCCATTGACATGCCATCACCAAGTGACGATCAACCACCGCAAATTCCCATAGACGTGCCATCACTAGGTGACTATCTACCACCAGAAAATCCCATTGACGAGTCATCACCAGAAACTCCGATTGATGAGCCATCACCATGTGACGATCAACCGCCAGAAACTCCCATTGAGGAGCCATCACCATATAACAATCAACCACCAGAAATTCCCAATGATGAGCCACAAGAGCCAGGTACTCTCACTGATGAGCCATCACCAGTTAACGATCAACCACTAGAAAATCCAATTGACGAGCCATCACCAAATGACGATCGACCACTCGAAACTCCCATTGACATTTCATTACCAGGTGACTATCAACCGCCAGAAACTCTCATTGACGAGCCATCACCAAGTGATGATCAACCTCAAGAAACTCCCATTGACAAGCTATCACCAGATAACGATCAACTGCCAGAAATTCCCATTAACGAGCCATCACCATATAACGATCAACTGCCAGAAACTCCCATTAACAAGCCATCACCAGATAACGATCAACTGCCAGAAACTCCCATTAACGAGCCATCACTAGATGATCAACCACCACAATCCTCCACCGACCCGCCATCACCAAGTTACGATCAACCGCTACAAACTTCCATCAACTTATCACCACCAGGTGACAATCAACCGCCACAAACTCGCATAGACCTGCCACCACCAGGTGACCATCAACCACCACAATTTCCCATCAACCCACCACCACTAACAGATGACCAACCGCAAACTCCCATCGACATGCCACCACCGAATGACGATCAACCACCACAAACTCCTATTGGCATTCCACCAATTAGCAATCAATCACCCCAAACTCCGATTGACGATGAACCACCAAAAACTCCAAACGATATGCCACCATTAATTGAACATCAACCACCAGTAACCCCCGTAAATATGCCACCACCCGTGGAAGTTCAACCATCGAAATATCCCGTCGATGTGCAACCACCAGTGGATGAGCAGCCACCCCAAACTCCAGTCCACGTGCCACCACCCGTGGAGGAGCAACCACCCCAAACTCCGGTCCACATGCCGCCACCTAATGAGGTTCAACCACCACAAAATCCCATTGTTTTGCCACCACCCACTAAGGATCAACAACCTGACAATCCAAGCATTATGCCATCGCCTGTTGAGAAGCAACCACCTACAACTCTTCCGCCCAGACCAAAACCACATATGCGGAGACCATATGCTCCTCGTAGTCATTACCCGCATTACCCTTCTCCCAAATGGCATCCGCCTGGCACCAACGTCGACCAACCTGATGAACAAAATCACCTAAGACATTAAAGGTGTTTATTCAAGCATGTTATTAATCATCTTTCAAATGATGGTAACTTGATGTGCAAGAGGCATCGTGAGGTTTTGTTTTCTTTAAATGTAATAATTATGATATAAATATCCATACTAGCACAAAGTTTATCAAAACATTTATAAAAGATTAAATGGCTATATGTAGCTACTTAGTTGATTAAGCTCAAATATATAGTGAGTCAAGGTTCAAGCAGATAACAAATTATAAGGCATGCTAATGTCTATAAACCTCTTAATAACCATGTATTTCATTTATAAACCCTTAAAAGATTTTTAATAGTGGATTGACGTTTAACTCTTAAAAAGATTTATGAGTTGGTGAAACGATAAATAAAGAAATAGCATAAAATAAAAATCATATTACAAATTTATGTGTGCCTTTTGAATTTTGGTGTTTTATTATAGATTTTATGGATTTTCTTTAAGCAATTGTGATCAATCGAAGTAAATGATATATGAAAGTTAAATGCCCCACTAATAGTTGTTAAATTAGACAATTAGGCTCTAGGCTTGTTATCTACTTATCTTAGTGTTGGCACAGGTCCTTTATTGCAGCAAATAACACACAACAATTGATCAAAACTGATGATGACTCTTTCTTGATTAATTGAAATACATAATGGACTATACAAAGAAGACGCTTGCATTTGTTCCTAACCCTAGCTGCTGATATAAATAGGCCCATTTCACACACACGTAGCATAAACGTGCTGAGTAGCCCACGACTAAAAAACTTAACACATGACCCACTACTTTAACTTACAATTAAACATAACAAACATGTGACTAAAATAAATAACTTTCTAATGACCTTCTAAACTTGAATTTCCTGCTGACCGGTATCCGACCCGGTTGACCCGTCAAGATTAACCCAACATTCAACCCCTTAATCTTGATGTCTTGACCCACGTATTCAAAGATGTGCCGGTGCTTCTCTTCGATCAAGTTTGCTTCATTATCCTTGTCTTCCCATTTGGTGCATTCATACCCGAAATGCCCGAATTCTCTACATTCAAAACAACAAAACTTACTTTTGTCACCGTGACCCGAGCCGCCTCTTCCACGTCCTTTTCCACGACCCCTTCCACGACCTCTTTCACCTCTACCTTGCTCATAATTCTTTTTCTCATTTGAACCCGAAAGCAACAATTGACCTTGATTTTCTTCTTTTCTTCATGACTTTGTAGGCGTTCTTCATACGCTCTCAGTCTTCCAACAACTTCTTCAAAACTCATGGTTTCTATATCAGAATATTGCTCAATAGGGGCTACAATTGGTTGGAACTTCCTTGGCATCGAGGTAATAAACTTTCTGACGATTACTTCTTCTTCAAGATTTAAACCGAGGCTTTTGAACTTAGCCACTATAACACTTATCTTACTCGAGAAATCATTCATAGTCTCGTTCTCCTTCATTTTCAACATCTCCAATTCTGTCCTTAGAGATTGCAGCCTTGCCTTTTGAACTCGGTCGACTCCTAAATACCGAACCCGAATTGCTTCCCAAACATCTTTTGCATCCTTATGTTTGGCAACTTGTAGGAGGATATCTTCAGGTAAGGTTTGGAAGATAATTGCTTTTGTGGTGTAATTCTTTCTCTCATCCACAGCTGCTCCGGTTACGGGATCCACCGCATCCCATAAACCGTATGCCCTTAGTACCGTCTCAACCAAAATTGACCATGAAGTGTAGTTAGTTTCAGTCAATTTGGGACATTGAAGTGGTACGTTACCTTGCTCACGAACCACCAACGGACCTGCGTTTCCTGCCATTCTTCCTTCTTATTTTTCTTTCTCTTTCTCGGTCTTCTTTCTTGTTCTCTTTCTTGCTGATTCAAATCAGCCCTTCTTTCTTTCTTTTCTTTCTTCTTTCTTTGCTGATTTCAATAAGCCCTTCTTTCTTTCTTTTCTTTCTTCTTTCTTTGCTGATTACAATCGGCCCTTCTTTCTTTCTTGCGATTTTCACATCCAAACCGCCGGACTTCCTTCGAACCAGATGCAACCCTAGGCGCTCTGATACCAATTGTTGGCACAGGTCCTTTATTGCAGCAATTAACACACAGCAATTGATCAAAACTGATGATCGACTCTTTCTTGATTAATTGAAATACATACTGGACTATACAAAGAAGACGCTTGCATTTGTTCCTAACCCTAGCTGCTCATATAAATAGGCCCATTTCACACACACGTAACATAAACGTGCTGAGTAGCCCACGACTAAAAAACTGAACACATGACCCACTACTTTAACTTACAATTAAACATAGCAAACATGTGACTAAAATAAATAACTTTCTAATGACCTTCTAAACTTGAATTTCCTGCTGACCCGTATCTTACCCGGTTGACCCGTCAAGGTTAACCCAACACTTAGTACAGTATCATCATTTAATTATCTTAGTACAATGTCATCATGAAGAGAAAAAAGACTGAAAGAGTTCTACAATATCACCACAATATAACAACAGCAAAATTTTTTCTATACCTTCATTTAAAATAATTTCTATCTGACTATCTCATTTTTTTTAGATTAAGGTTTCAAGTCCCAGATCGATAATCAAACACCAAGTAAACGAATAACTCTCGTTTATAATAATCAGAAAATCTCACTCAAAAAACTGATTACAAACCCTAAAACCCTAACTCGGTTTGACTCTTGATGAACCCTAACTCGGTTGCACCAACTTCTTATTCTAATGTCTAACCATAACTCGGCTTATATAGATTAACCAAACATGCTAGTCAAGACATTACCAAATATAATAAACCCTAATAACTCTTGGGTTGGGCTTTACAATTGGACCAAACAACAATTGTGCCAACAATCACCCCCTCAATTGTTGTATCCGACTCATCCAACTCACCCCCTAATTTCCTAATCGAAATTGGCTGATCTTCAACTTCACGCTTGTCATCATTCTCTTGATTCTCCCTAGGCTTTTCTTGATCTCTTGCAATGTTCTTTAGGCTCCACTTGGCTTAAAGTAACACTTGCTTCGTTTGATCATTAGACGTCTTCCCTTGAGCTTGAATCACTTTCTTGACCACGCTTTTAGTTTCTTGAATACTCTTATTTGGACTTTGAATTTTGGAACTTGGATCTGTGATTGGAATCTGACTCGTAACCGGCTTGTCTTCTTTCAGTTTAACACTTTGAAGATCCCTACTTGCAAAATTCTTCATTCCAATGATAGCTTGTTTACCGGGACTTGAACTTGAATTGGTATCAAAGCCAAGTTCAAGATATCGTTAATCGGTCGGCGGCGATTGGTGGCCTGAGGAGGAGCTGTCTATCGGCACAGATCGGAACCAAGTTGGGTTTCCGAATCGGGGTCAATTTGTAACCAGTTCAAGTTGGAGCTGTGTCGGTGATACTGATACGTCGGAGCAGCGGCGTGGACCTGATACGGTAGGCTGTTATTTTTGTGGCAGCTTCTATCGGAAGAACAAGAGATAATCGTTCTTCGGGTTTTAGGAAAATCGGATCCGTGAAGAATTGAAAAACCGGCATAAAAGTCAAAAGGGATTAAAAAGGTTGATGTGCAAAGAAAAGTAATAATCCATTGCTTACGTGGAAAGAAAGAAAAGAAAAAAGAAGTTAATTATTTATTTAGTTTGGAATACAACAAGGGTTGTTCTTGTTCATGCAACGTCAAGTACAAGTTGGTGTATTTTGGTTAAACAAGTTGGGTTTGACTATCGTTGACTTATATTAAATTTGGGTTGAACAAGTGGGTTCAATTCAGGGTTTGTTTTATTCGGGTTAACCGAGTTATGTTTTTACTAAGGTATTGATTTAAACAATGTGCTCATGTTTTGATTCGGGAGCAAAAGAAGATCAAGGAAGACTGATGTTTGCTCAATTAGATGACAATAATCGCAACCAAAGGAGTGGGTTCGTGAGTTCATACGACCGAGTGAATGGTCGGGGACAAGGTCACAGGGCTAATCGAGTTCGGGAGAGCCGAAAGAACATAGTCATGGATCAAGAGGAGTTTCGGGAGATCAAGACCAAGATGGTTGTGAAAGCCAAGAAGGTCAAGACCATGGTTCGAATCAAACATGTGAAGAAGACAAGTTTAGAGACAAAGATTCACCTATTTCGAGACGGAAATTAGGGGGGTGATTGTTGGAAGTAATTTCCAACTTAACAGGCCTGTCACATGTAGGTGATCAGGTTGGACCTATTGGGCCTATGGAATCCATTAATGTGTAATGGGTTTATGGGGTTCTAATTAGGGTTTTATTATATATGGTAATATCTTGGCTAGCGAGTTAGGTTAGTCTATATAAACCGAGTTATGGTTAGACATTAGAAAAAAAGTGAAGTTGGTGTAACCGAGTTAGGGTTCATCAAGAGTCAAACCGAGTTAAGGTTTGAGGGTTTGTAATCAATTTTTTGAGTTATATTTTCTGATTAATATAAACTAGAGTTAGTCGTTTACATCGTGTTTGATTATCGATCTGGGACTTGAATTGGTATCAGAGCAATTCAAGTCCCAGATCGATAATCAAACACCAAGTAAACGAATAACTCTTGTTTATAATAATCAGAAAATCTCACTCAAAAAACTGATTACAAACCCTCAAACCCTAACTCGATTTGACTCTTGATGAACCCTAACTCGGTTGCACCAACTTCTTATTCTAATGTCTAACCATAACTCGGCTTATATAGACTAACCAAACTTGCTAGTCAAGACATTACCAAATATAATAAACCCTAATAACTCTTGGGTTGAGATTTACAATTGGGCCAAACAACAATTGTGCCAAACAACACCCCCTACAATTGGGTCAAACAACAATTGTTCATGAGTCAAACTGCTGATGTCATGTATACAAATGAAGACTGGTATACGTAGGTAACGCGGGTTATATAATATGTTTTGTCTTTGTTACGGCACGATTATAATGTTTGATGCAATCCTTTCACAAGCCCTTGAAGATAATTGTCTTTGTCTCATGCATTTATAGAAACAATACATAACAAGTGCCTCTTTCTAACTTTCAATGAATACCATATAGTTTCTGCAACTTCCAAGAAACTTATGGGTAATGAACCAATGCTATATAACAGACAGATTATGAATAATTTATTATACACCAAGCATCCATACATACAACAAGAACCGCAAAATGCAATGTTACATGCAACAAAGGAAACAAAATCCTCATCCTAGTTGCTGGACCAAAGGCGCCGGCGTTTCTCCCTTGATGAGATTTGTTCGGCAATTCATTACTTCAATGAACCCGCCATTGGACTTGGTGGATTGGGTGAGGTGTTCATGGGTTACATCACGGATGGTCCAACCAAAGTTGTTGCGACCAAATGATCTAAATCTACGTCCAATCACCTAACCCCCCACAGTTCTGGGCAGAAGTTGAAATGCTTTCCACAGTTCGACACTTTAATCTAGTGTCTTTAATCGGATATTGCAACGAGGGAACATATACTACCTTGTTTATGAATATACACCAACGGGACACTCGAGGACCATCTTCACAAGATGGTGGTCTTATGTCTTGGTTGCAACCATAGTCACATGGATCACGGTACGGTCCGGTACGCGGTATGGAAAAGTGTATGTGGTTCATGCATTTCAAAATTTTGGTACAAAAGGATTAGGTTCATTCGAAATGCCAATTTGATATGCAGTACGGTGTACCATATAGTTTGGTACATCATATCATATGCAAAACAATTTAAATTGATTTGTTGAGATAATTTTTATAAGTTTCTAACATAAGTTAACTAAAATTTAATTTTGAGTATAGTGCCAAAATTGTCCCTGAAGTTTGGTTACATTTGCGAATTTCGTTCAAAAATAATTTTTTTCGCAATTAGACCCTCGATGTTTCCCAACCGTTGCTAATTTCGTCCAAATTGTTAACTCGGTCTAAATTCAACGTTAACTTAAGGGTGATACTGTCCTTTTACATGTTTTTACATTATTATTATTATTATTACACTAAGTTAAACCCTTTATATGACTAAAAAAAAATAAAAATAAACAAACGGATATTATATTGGATTCAAACATAGGAATCGTGAGATGTTAATGTAAACAAACATTAACACCCCTGAGTTAACGTTGAATAATAATAATAATAATAATAATAATAATATAATGTAAACAAACATGTAAAAAGAACAGTAACACCCCTGAGTTAACGTTGAATTTAGACCGAGTTAACAATTTAGACGAAATTGGCAACGGTTTTGGCAAATGTGATTGTGAAAAAAAATATTGATGTAAAAAAACACTACATCAACCATAGGAAATTAATTATCAGTATATATATATAGGGAAAAAAATATTTAACGGGGAAAAAAATATTTAACGAGGGTCTAATTGCGAAAAAAATATTTTTGGACGAAATTTGCAAATGTGACCAAACCTCATGGACTATTTTGGCACTTTACTCATATAATAAGGAAAGAGTGAAAATACATGTCTATCCCTGACTTAACGATTAAATTTAACGGAGTTAATGATTTAGACGTAATTGGCAAGAATCGGAAAACATGGATGGTCCATATGCAAAAATAAACTTTTTGAACTAAATTCGCATTATTTGCCAAACCACAAAAACGAAAATGGCACTTTACTCTTTAATTTTATCTTAGCTTTGTTTATGGTTTAGTGTCTAAATTGCATCCATCCACAAAGTTAAGGTAAATTTTAATAAAAACTCTAACTTCAAAGGTGAAAAACAGAACTTTTAAATATAAAACAGTAGGTGACGACCTAGTTTCTAAACCTAAACCTTTACTTCCTTCTCACTTGCGTCGCTGTCTTCAATAATCATGACATATTGTTTTCCGGTATACTATTTTCACATTACCAACCACAGAAATCGTTCATCGAAAACGTGAATTGGATGAAAATAAAATGATTCGTTCAACAATTGGGTATACTTAATTTTTCCAATCCGGATTGTGTACCACGGGCGATCGGATCGCTTTTGTACCGCGATCCTGTACAGACGATCTGGATCGCAGATCGTGGGTACTCCCACATTTCCTGTGACTATGGTTGAAACTGCTTAAAATATGCATAGGGGCTGATGTGCAAAAATATATATATATATATATATATATATATATATATATATATATATATATATATGGGAGATTTCAAATGAGAACCTCTTTGAGTTTTAAGAACTCGAAACAACTCAGTGTAACGTTTTTTTTTCAAATTTTTTTTACACATGCGTAATATATGTATGTTACATACACGTAAAAAATTACAGAATTTTTTATGCACCAAGTTGACTTTTTGCACACGTGTAACGGACGTAAAAGTTAGTGTTTACATCTTTATTCTCTCTCTTACTTTGACTTTTTTGCCACATTTAATCTCAACCACATATTTCAATCCATTTAATTAAATGTGTGATCTAGAATGGAGTTACTAAGTTCTTACAACTTAACATGGTTCTCAAAAGATCCCTCCCCTATATATATATATATATATAATAACTATTAAAAAAATGCTATTCACAACTACACTTTAAAATAAAACAGATAACCTAACTAAGTTCACACAAATGGCACGTGTATCAGTTGCATAGCAGCATAGTCTAGTAAGTTCGAGTACCGAACATGAAGACACGTGAGGTGGCTCATATTACTAAAACTAACCAAGTCCCGCCTAATAAGTATATTTATTTAACTTAATTATCTAAAACTAACTTAACTGACTTAACGAACTTAACGAGAACTTAACTATATGGAGGAGTGACTACCTAGACAAGAATCATATTAACAGCTTAACAGTTAATGAGATTGGTTAATCACACGACACCGGGATCTTAAAAATAAATCAACTAAGGCTCACTAAAGCTCGCTAGATCTCCTCTTGGTCTCACCAACTAGCCCTCACGAATCTAAGAAGATCAAATTAACGCACCGGGATTAAGATTACTAACGTACCTTAATGATGCATCTTCTCTCGGACTCAACGACACAGAACCCGCTTTAAATTGGTACAAGCAATTATAGGGATAGAGAGGTAACAATATCTGACCTGATCTAGGACATTTATTCGCACACAAATCTAAACCGGATAAAACCACGCTCTCGCGATATTCTAACCTAACCGAATAAAGACACAAGACAAGCCGACTCCCTATTACCTCTCAGTCGCAAGGAAGGTGAGCATACTGAATTTTAATAATAAATAACATTTAAGATTCCTATGGCCGCGCTAACCACAAAAGATTAAAAACACCAAGGCTAAGACCTCACCGAATAACCCTAACCGAACGACAAAAAATCAATCAATCAAGGCAATAAGGAGAATCACATGCAAAAATTATATAAAAACAATAATTAGCACATCCAAGATTAAATTAAATAAAGTTTTTCAATAGTAATATGTCATGCAGTTAGTCAAAACCAAATAAATCGTCAAGCAAAGTTAATACTTATCTTAACCTAGGTAGTTAGGGGTTTAACCAACAATTATACTAAAAAACTAAACAAATTAATTAGGTCTAGAAACTGAATTCATAACGAAAACAATAAATTCAAACCAAAAAGTAATGTTTGGATGAGTAGATATTAATCTTGAATGCTCTTGATGCTGGAACCAACCTGTGTTTGCTTCCCTCTCTTTGCGGCTACCCTTCTACCATCAAAACCTTTGATATAACTGTTCTTTCTTCAATCTCCACTGACCCCAACCCCTCTAGGTTAATTGCTTTATGATGTCCTTTTATTTCCGTCCATTTGGCCCAGTAGTAAAGGTTATGTTGTAATTATCGGTGACATACTCCAATTAAATTAAGGGTGGCCCAACTAAATATTTCATCATTTTTCTATTGTGTGTGGAATGCAATCACGCATTTAGGATCTGTAATGAAAGAATAGATAAAATTCTTTTATTTTCCATTATGTGTGGATTACACATTTGCATGATCCATTATTGAGTTATTCTATAAAGGCCAATAAAAATGAGAAATATGAGAAGCCATAATTAATTGACACGTGTCAAGTGGGAACCAAAGGAAGAATGGTATAAAAGTAATACTATACATTTTATCTCTCCAAATACAAGTCACATATTAATTCGCCCACCATTTTAAATGTTTATAACTTTTTCATTTGATATTTAGAAAAAAATATCGCCATAATAACAAGTTTTTTATAATCTTTAACGTGAGTATCATTTTGTTATATAAAAATTATAACAAAAATTACATCATTGTGTTTTTTTTGCTTACCATTATGTCTTTTTTTGTCATTGTGCCTTGCCATTTGTCATTGTATTTTTTTCGTTATTGTGTCTTTCAACTCATCATTGTGTTTTTTTTAAATATTAATAACACCATTGTGTAATAATATTATGTAAATATAATGAAAAATACCAACAAATTATATAACACATAAAACACATTGATAAATACATATTACACAATAACATGAAACGTAAAATATAATGATGAATACATATAACATAGTGACCTGAAACGTAAGACACAATGATGAATACATATAACATAATCACCTGAAACGTAAAACACAATGAAAAGTGCATATTAAACAATGACTTGAACGTAATACACTATGAACATAATACTATTTTTCTCAAATTAAGTGAATGCCACATGTCAATTCCGAACAAAAGACAATAATGTATTACATAATGACTAAAACACAATGATAAGTAGAAAGACAAATGTTGAGCACAAAGACGCAATGACGAACAAAAAGACAAAATGATGTAAACTTTGTTTTAATTTTTATCTTTAATTTGAGTACCAACTGTAAAACACAATGACTAAAATCTATAACACAATGCATAAAAAAAACCCAAGTAAAAAACATAATGAACAACGGAATAACACAATATAAAAAAACACACCATTTTTTATACTTTTATATAACAATATAATATTCATATTAAAGATATAAAAACGCTTGTTATTATGGTGAATTTATTTTTAAAGAAAATGTCATATGAAAAAGTTATGGAAGTTTTAAAATGATGAGGGAATTGACATGTGTCTTGCATGTGGAGAGAAAAAGTCATCATAAGTGGGCTATTACCTTAATGACCTTCTCATCAATTTTTATTTTTATATTAATCTCCAAAATCTAAATCTAATATTAATGAAATAGATTCATTCTCACCCTTTTCATTTTTATTGTACTTCGTATTTTAACCTTATCCTAAATGAAAATTTTAAACTACACACTTTAATTTTAAAAAACAATAGTACAAATAACATACATATGTGTATTTCATAATAATTATATTTGATTATTATTCGTTTTAAATTCGGTATAAACACTCAATTTTAACTTATTGTTTCATGAAACTTTTAAAATTCAAATATGAGTCAATTGAGAGTGATATAAAATAAAACTAACCCAAAAGCATTAAAAGTGCAGGAAATATCAATATAAAAATATATATAATTAAGACCATATCTAAAATAGGCCATCAATCATACAATGAGACATGAAGAGTTCCAATGTCTTGCTAGATAATTACCTTGTAGCAAGAATTTCAAACTTTGGCATAGCTAAAATAGGCCCCACAAGCCAGATACGTATGCATGTGAGCACCGAGATCAAAGGCACTCATGGGTATTTAGATATATCTTATTTTGTTACAGGGTTGCGAACAAAATCTGACATTTACGCTTTGGAAGTTGTTTGTTTGAAGTTATATGTGGGTTGCCTGCAGTTCACAAGAGCTATGATGGAAATCCAAGGGGATTAGCCCTATGAGCCTAAGGCTGTACTAAATAGGAAAACCCAACAATATTATTGACCCTAGGTTAAGTGGGCATATCGCAAGCGCGTGTGGAAAGAACTTTGCTCGTATTGCTTGCGAATGTCTACATAAAACCCCATATAAGACACCTGAGAGGTGTAACATTCGTTAATTTTTAAACCAAAAAATCTGACCCGTTTTAATTTTTCGGATGTTCGTATTTAGTAAACTATATTTTAAACACATAATAAAATTATATTATCATTAAGATTTTAATCCCAAGTTCCATTTGTATATGTTTCAAGCCTTTATTTCATTTAAATCAAGTTCAGGGGCTAATTGTGTTATTTTTTAAATCAAATTTATCTTCACCAAACTCCGCGGCCTGCTGTGTTTACTATCCCCGACGTTTTTTCTTAGTGTAGTGCGTTGGGCAGGATCCAATCACCCACGGGCATGGGGGAGCATACTGTTACAAGTATTTTTGTTTAATTATCCATTAAGTCGTTTAATAACTAATTCAAACAATTTCAAAGAAGTTTCAACCCATTTTTATGATAATAAACTTGTTTGAATGTATTTCTTATGTTTCAACTCAACTTTTATTATCAAATTCAAAGTTTTGAAAGATATACAACTCTATTAAACATTTTTAATCAATTTAATCTAATTGAAACACCTCTAGCTCAATTCACTTATAAATAGAGCTCCATTCTTTCTCATTTCATTTTGCCACAACTCAATTTACATAAGATTGTTGTTATTCTATCATTTTGGTGATTTTACCTACTTTGGCTTCATAAAGTCAACCATCTAAGTTCAAGACTTTTCTTTATTATCTTGATTCAACTTCCGGGTAGGTTAAGTGATGTATATAAATTTATACATCTTTTCAGCACTAAAATATCTCAAAACAGGCATAGTATCGGTAATTATATTAGAATAAATAACCACTAATGTTTATAATTTCTATCTATATGTAAATATAGCCCTCATGAATAAAACGAGCTGATATACGAAGAAAAACGGAAAAAAACTATGAAAACAGACTCAACACAACCCATGGTAAAGCAAGTCATGACCATGTTAAGAACATTCGAGAAAAAGACAAAATTCATCATAACATGCCTCATGTTGACACCAGCACGCCTCATGTTGATAGAACAAGAGGAAAAGACAAAATAGAGGATTTTGAAACTCAACATGGCCCATGTTGATATCAACACACCCATGTTGAAAGTACAAGAGGAAAATACAAAATAGAAGCTTCCTAGATCAAGACAGCCATGGCCAGGCTCAACACGGGCCATGCCTAGACAAAAACTCTGCTGTTGTACTTTCTAACAACGAACACTTAATACAATCAGATAAAATGATCAACAAGGTCATGCCCTTGTTAACACGGGCCGTGTTGAGAGCCCTGTTCAGCCTATAAATTGAATGCTCATCCACCACATTCGATGGACTTGAGCACACCCTTGGAGAACCCTTAATACACTTCACCCACCTTCCTTTCACCACCATTAATATGGGAATTATCCCATCCATCCACCTTTTGAAGATCAAGGAGATTAAGATATTGGAATACGCTATTAGCATCAAAGATTAGTCATATAAATTGGTTAGATTGTTCTAATTTGATCATGTTTGTATCTATTACTTATTTACTTTGATATATAACATTATGCTTAGTATTGGCTAAACTTTCATAGTATCATATTGGTTTATAATTAATCTTAATTAAAGTTTAATAATATTGGTTAAATATGTGATCGGTTTATAAAAAGTAAAGGTTATGTTGTAATTATCACTTGATAAGGAATTTTAAAATACTCTTAAAAGATACACCAAGTTTCAAGCTTGACGATGTGCCGGGGAACCGATACTCATGTGAGGCCTTGGACAATAAACTTTAAAAGATACACTAAGTACCGAGCTTGATGATTTGCTGGGGAACTGCCATTCTTGTAAGGGCTTGGTTTAGAAAAGAATATTAATCCTAATATAAGCATGGACTAAATGAAGTATTAGTAGTAATTGATCATCTTAAAATGAGAATGTTGACAATGTTAATTGGTTAATCACTTGTCAAGTGAGTATGCAACATAACCTATTTTAAAAAACTCTTGGATGGTTATCACATGAGTTCTATAATTGTTCAAGAGTTGTGTGGGTCAGTACTTGTTAATTCAAGGTTGATCATTTACAACTTAACTAATCTTAATTGGTATTTTCAGTATGATACAAAAGTTACTTTTACTAAAATATCAAGGACAATTCAATAACTAATTTAAAAGATTGTCTCATCTTTAAAGTAAATTATCTCATGAATACTTAATATAAACCACCCGCTTAGATAAAATGATGATTTAGTGGAGATCATGAAGTTATGCATATTTCTTTCTTTAGTTATCATGGGATAACATGACTTAGAAATACGGTATTATTCCACATTTAATTACCAAAGCAAGCTTATATGTTTACTAATTAAATGTTAAACCAAGTTAAGAGGAGTTTTAACCAAGATGATACACTGTTATCCTCGATCATCTCTATAAAAAATATAAAAACCCAAAAATATTGTTTTTAATTTACACTTTTAAATTTTTTTCAAAATTTACTTGTCAACCCAAAACTACTTTGATGGATGGATACTTGGTTCTTACTTATACTATACTACATATACGATAGGTACACTTGCCTATTTGTGTGTGGTCTAGTTAAGATAAAAATTATTTTTATAAATTTAAAACTCGACATTGTATGAAACAAACCTTTTGAAAAGCTAACAACTTTTCATACTCACCACATATCGCATCAAGTTTTTGGCGCCGTTGCCGGGGAACGCACGGTGAATTTTTACAAACCATCCAAGTATTTATAAAAACGTTGTTTAGGATTGGTATTTGAGAAATCAACCAAGTGGAGGTTGTGTGACTAAATTATAATCACCCAAAGTTGTTAGGATTGGTATTTGAGAAATCGAAGTCAATCCAAATCTTTATACTTTACGAAACTACTTGCTTACGTAAATTGACATTCTCATGGTAGACATGAAGTTATGCATTCTACTTTCTTTCTGTCACAGGGTAATTCATTTAGGAATGAGCGATTATTCTATCTTATATTATTAAAGCAAGTTAATCACACATTCATAATATTAATGATCAAAGAAGAGTTAAGTTGATTTATGATTTAGATGGAACCTTCATTTATTGATTTTCTCGTCTAAACTTCCTCTACTTGTTCACCAATTTTACTTTATTACAATTTAAAAAATTTATGATATGGTCTAAAATATACATATTATTAAATAAATATATCCTACAATTTTAAGAGTTTTGAGCAAGGTTATTGAATATTATTTTCAGTTGGTTCACATTTGAAATTTACTAATTTCAAAAGACAACGAGCTAAAACGAGTAATTTAAATCAACATTAATAACCGCTGATCAGTTTATTTTGTTTACCCATTTTTCTATCGGTACACAACACTTGATAGTTTAATTTATATTCTAATCACATGATATATTAGCATGAAATTTAAATAAATTAAACATGAGAGCTTTAGAAAATGTGTTAATATGTTATCTAGACTTTTATATATATATATATATATATATATATATATATTTATATTGAATTGAAAGAAACAATTCATTTATGACGTTATCTTTCAACTCATCAACAGACTTAAAAAAAAGAAATTAAAAGAAATCTGATGGGCTTGGCCCCTAATGTTAATTCACGGATAAAACAAAGTTTTGGCCCATTATGTCAAAAGGGTTTTTTTATGATGGCATAATAATTGTTTTAAATTAGTAGGTCACGAAAAAAGAAGGTAGACCACGGCAGCGACAAAGAAAAATATTGATCATCATCATTATTATTTCTTTGAAACCCTACGAACAAAAAGAGTTTTGACAAGAGGTTTTGGAGCAGCCTATCTCACAAGATTAATAGAAAAGAAGAGTACCTGGTTATTATTCGGTTTGAATTTATTGTTTTCGTCATGAATTCATTATTTGAACCTATTTATTTTCTTTTGTTCTTGAGTAAGGTTGTTGGCTCAAACTGCCTAGGTTATGTTGAACTTTTGTTGACATTGGATTTTAGTTTGGATTTTGTTTTTGTTATGGTTTATGATTAAGTAAAAGGTTTATTGTTATTCATTTGATGCTTATGTGTGCTCAGGATTGTTTGGTGAATTTTATTGTTTCATAGTTTCCTTGGTGATTGTTTCATATAATAGGATTCTGTTAGGTCATCTACTGTGTGTTTTTGACTAGTTTATGGTTGATATGCATTAAAACCATAGGAACAATATTAATAAATCAAATACACTTAAGTGTGCTGCTAATCTAAATAACTGTAAGGTGATAGATTATGTGATAGGTCTTGGTTGATAAATTGCTAGATTTAGTTCTCTGTAAGGAGTCCGTCTAGGTTTGGTTTATTTGCCTTGTCTATCTAGTCGAGCGAATTCTTTAAATTACCTTTAATTTCCGCATTGTAAGGTAAGATTTCTTATAGAGGTACTTGTCATAAAATAATTAGCGACCGTAAACGAGTCTAATTAAACTGGTGTTTTTAAGAACTTAATAGGGATCCATAGGTGTCTTCTTGAGAAGGGTCAGTGGTCCTGTTCGGTTTTTATTTAAGTGACTATTCTATGATACCGGTTCCATAACATAGCATTTTCAACTATTTGATAATTAGTACATCTTGTCATCTTTTGAATTAAGTCTAGGTTTAAGTCGTCTTTAAATCTTAGTGATTAATTTAATATTAGTTTTTAGTAAACCCCCCCCCCCCCCCCAATAATAATAAGTAATTAGTCATGTATGTAGTTAAGTCTAATTTAGCTAGTTTACGTAATTTAAAGAGTCTCGTGGGTTCGATATCCGGACTTACTTAGCTGTACTAGAGTCGACCGGTTCACTTGCCGGTTAGTATTTTTAGTTAAGTTAAGAGTCTAAAATTATTACTTAGTGTCTAGATTAGCGTAATTTTAGTTAATAATCTTATAACTACTTTTAGCACATCAATTTAGTTTAAATACAACCTTTAATGATTATTACTCTGGTTAATTTAGAACAAAGATTTGTTATTAGAAATCATTCGCGCACATGGATCAATACTTGGTTCTTACCAATACTATTCTACATATACGATAGGTACACTTGTCTATATGTGTGTGGTTTAGTCTTAGTAAAAACCATTTTTATATATTAGAAAACATGGTCTTGTGTGAAAACAAATCAAAGAAATCAACGCTTTTTATGCACACCCACACACCACGACAAGTTTTTAGCGCTGATGCCGAAGACACAGTAAAATTTTCTAAGAGCGGTCCAAGTTTTATTTTGACTGTTGTCTATAATTGTAAAATGTTTAATATTTATCCTTATTTTTAATTTTTAGCATAGTTTTTAGTTTAGTCATACATAGTTAGATTTCGTTCATCAATTTTCCCTATGTCAAGAATGTCCTCTACCCCCGTACCTGAGCTTGTTTCGCCAGTTTCCGATGCCAGATTACTTTTTCATCGAAGAATACGCTACCGTGCTAGAGAAGTAGCTGAAACGATCAAGAACAAGTCACTAGGAGATACGACATCGAAAGAAGATCAAACAGAACACATGATGGCAACATTAAACAATGAACCAAACATGAGCCAATATGCCAGGCCAACTCTTGAATACTATGGCAATGGTGTGGCTCCACCCGAAATCACCGAAAATTTTAAAATCAAATCTAGCACCATTCATATGGTGGAAATTCAATTCAATTTCACGGACTTCTCGAAGAGGACCCTCTTTCTCATATTTCTCGATTCGTACGAATCCGCAGAACCCTTAAAATCCAAAACTGCTCAAAAGATCAAGCCAAACTCACTCTTTCTGTTCTCTCTCAAAGGACATGCTTTAGACTAGCTACAATAATTTCCATTAGGTTCCATCACCAACTAGGACCAGATGGTAGAACAGTTCCTTCTTAAAACACTTTCCGCCTGACAAAACTGCGAAGTACCGAGCCAGCATCACCGAATTCAGAACTGATGACAATGACTCACTACATGCAGCTTGGGAGAGATACAAGAGTCTTCTAAGAAGATGCCCACATCATGGATTAAACATGTGGCTACAAGTTCAAACTTTCTTTGATGCACAATCCAGCCAGAACAAGTAGGCAATCGACCAAATCGCCGGCGGTGATTTGAGATCTAAATCTCCAACTAATGCATTCGAAATCCTAGACAAGGCAACAAAGAATAGTTTCGCTTATAATCCACCTCGATCTACTCCATCCCATAAAGGCAAAACTCTCTTCATCGCACAGCTTGAAGCACCTTCCAAAAAAATTGAACAACTACAAGCCGAGTTGGAAAGACGAAAGTCAGTTGTGACACACATGGAGGTCACACAAAACCAGCGAATGCAAGCAATTCCTTAAGGCATGGAAGAAGTTGATTTCATAGCCTGCCAAAACAACTCTTTCAGCAATAACTATAATCCAGGTTGGAGAAACCATCCAACTTCAGTTGGAAGGACAGTGGTAATGGTCAATCCGCACCAGGATTCGACAAAAGGCTGATGAATCAACCATATCAGCCTAAACCTAAATTTCAAGAACAAAGTACCAGTAGCAATCAATTTCAGAACACTTCAAGAATTAAAGAAACACTAACTCAAATTATAGCCAAAATCACTGAAGCAGAAAAACGAACAGACTTAATGGTTATTGAAATCAATGAAGTATTAATGAAGCATTATGCTGACCTCAAAAGCCAACAAGCATCTTTGCAGAATGTAGAAACCCAAATAGGACAGATTGCTCGTCAATTATATGAAAGACCACCCGGTACCCTTCTAAGCAACACAATCACATATCCAACAGCAAATGCCGCTACCTTAAGAAGTGGCTGAACCACTACTGTTGATTTACCAACTTCCTAACCAGTCACAGAAAAAGAAGTTCCTGATAAGGTGCAAGAAAGGTTAGACCCAGCAAGTACTGCACGACAAAAGGATCCACTTAGAACTTATATTCCACCTATTCCATAACCTGGTCGTCTGAAGAAGAAAATATTGGAATTGCAGTACGGGAAGTTTCTAGAAATATTCAAACAACTTCATATTAATATCCCTTTCGTTGAAGCTATTGCTTAGATACTGAGGTATGCCAAATTTCTGAAAGAAGTTCTCACAAACAAAAGGAAGCTAAAGGAACATTCACATGTAACCTTGAATGAGGAATGCTCAACTATTCTTCAAAACAAACTACCACAAAAGATGACTGATACAGGGAGCTTTACTATCCCTTGTCTTATAGGAAATTGGTCTGCTAGCAATGCCCTGGCTAACCTAGGAGATAATATTAACTTAATGCCATATTTCTTTTGAAAAACTAGGGATAAGAGACCAAAGCCCACCCGCATGAGCATTCAGTTAGCTGACCGACTGTTAAATATCCTCGGGGCATTGTTGAAAACATGCTTGCCAAAATTGATAAATTTGTTTTCCCATTAGATTTTGTAATTCTTGATATGGATGAGAACAAAAGTGTACCTTTGATTTTTGGTAGACCCTTTTTGGCTACTGCAAAGGTCCTCATTGATGTTTGCACGAGCAAACTCACACTTAGGGTAAATGATGAGGCTGTCACTTTTGACATAGGCAAATCTATGCAACACCCTCAACATGATGACACACTATATTGTATTCATATTATTAATTCCATCGTGAGTTGTTATATAAGAGATTCCGCAATCACCAACGCACTCGAAACAAAAATCATACCCGAACCTATTCCTAAACCCATTCCAAAAAACCACACTATAGACAACATTAGCCAAAAAGTGCCTGAAGTAATTTATTAAATCATCGAATATAATGAAAATTCAAAGCCTTCCATAGAAGAACCACCAGCCTTGGAGTTAAAAGAGCTCCCGGATCATCTAGTATACGCCTTTCTTGAGAAAGACTCCCAACTTCCTGTAATCATTTCAGCCCACCTTGCGAAAGATGAAAAGGACAGACTACTTAAAGTCTTAAACAACATAAGAACGCCATTGCATGGAAGATCATGGACATCAAGGGCATCAACCCTTCTTTTTATAATCATAAAATCTTCATGGAGAAAGAGTACAAACCCGTGGTCCAACATCAAAGGCGTTTTAACCCCAACATGCAAGATGTGGTGAAGAAAGAAGTTATCAAATTCCTTGATGCAGGGCTTATCTATCCAATCTCTAATTCACCTTGGGTTAGCCCAGTTCAAGTTGTACCCAAGAAAGAAGGAATGACGGTGGGAATGAATGAGAAAGACGAGCTTATTCCAATGAAAAAAATCACATGCTGGTGAGTATGCATTGATTATCGGAAGCTTAATGACACCACAAGAAAAGATCATTTTTTGCTTCCTTTCATTGACCAAATGCTTGAACGATTATCTGGAAAAATGTTTTACTGTTTTCTTGTTGGATTTTTTTGGATAATTCTAAATTCCTATTGCTCCGGAAGATCAGGAGAAAACCACATTTACATATCCTTATGGTACCTTTGCCTGCCGATAATGCCTTTTGGACTATGTGATGCTTCAGCCACATTCCAGCGATGTATGGTGGCTATCTTCCCTGAAATGATCGAACAATCCATAGAAAGGTTCATGGATGACTTCTCTGTTTTTGGAGATTTGTTTGATCATTGCCTCAAAAGCCTAGACAAAATGTTGACTAGGTGTGAAGAAGTAAGCTTAGTACTCAACCTGGAAAAATGCTACTTTATGGTTAATGAAGGCATTGTTCGCGGTCACAAAATCTCAGAACTAGAAGTTGATAGAGCAAAACAGAAACCATTTCCAAACTTCCTCCATCTACTTCTATCAAAGCCATTAGAAGTTTTCTTAGTCATGCAGGTTTTTATTATCACTTCATAAAAGACTTTTCAAAAATAGCTTGACCTATGACTAAGCTTCTAGAAAAAGATGCATAAGTCATCTTCTCTAAAGAATGTGTTGAAGTATTGAACATTTTAAAAGAAAAACTTGTCAATGCACCAATCATGATTGCTCCCGATTGGACCCTTGCGAATGATTTTACAGTCGGAGCCGTACTTGGCCAATGCAAAGATAAACACTTTCACCCAATCTACTATGCTAGTTAAAACCTGAACGATGCTTAAGAAAATTATACCACAACAGAAAAGGAGTTATTAGCCGTAGTATTTGCCTTTGAGAAATTTAGGTCCTACCTTGTTCTTTCCAAAACCATTGTTTACACTAACCATGCCGCCATTCGATACCTTTTCAACAAACAAGATGCAAAGCCCAGATTAATCCAATGGATTCTGCTACTCCAAGAATTCGACATTAAAGTCCAGGATAAGCGAGGAGCAGAAAATGTTGCTGCAGATCATCTTTCCCACTTAGAATGCCCAACTTCATGAGAACAACATAAGGATGTCATAAATGACAATTTTCCTCATGAAGTTCTCATGCATATCCAAGCAATTATGAAAGAAGAGGATGAATGCCCCTAGTTTGCCGATTTTGCAAACTACCTGGCATGTGGAATCATGAGAAAAGGTCTAACTCATCAACAATGAAAAAGTTCTTTGATCTTAAGTTTTACTTTTGGGAAGTTACTTGCCTATTTAAGACAGGAGCTCATCAGGTCATTCGTAGGTGTGTCTTAGGAAAGGAAGCCATAGACATTCTCAAATATTGCTATTAAGGACCTGTTGGAGTTGGTCTGCCCAAGACACATATTATAATTGATGTGGCTAGTACGTTATGATCCAAGTCGGGTCATACCCAATAACAAGCCAGACAAATACCGATAATATTTGTTTATGTATGATATGATCATAAGTAAATAAATATTGACACTTATGTCATTTGGAAAAAAGGTTTCTAAATACATTGTACTTGTGTAACAAATAAATCATATGGATGATTTATATTTTGTGAGAGAACATTACATAGTTTTATTTAAGTTGGTTAAATAACAATATCTAAACCTAATTAACCTTGCATGTTTCTTAAGTTGTGTAACTTTTAATTATTAAAAGTTAACATAAGATTTTATAACAAGTTTTTTGTGTTATAAAAAATTTTGAAAATTTGAAAGTGTGTGGGAGAGTGGCCCCCCCCCTCTTTCCTTCCTCTCTCTCCTTTCTTAATAACTACAAACATGCATTTCATTTGATTGGGACAAAGTGTGGTGCAACCAACTCTTCCCTTTTCTCTCATAATTCACAAGACACAAAAACCTTTTTCTCTCTTCTTCCTTCTCCATTGAATTCAGCCAAAAGAAAAGGGAAAGGAGAAGGGTTTTGAGGTAAAACAAAATCCTAGCTAAACCAAGGGTGTTTGACAAGAGCTTGGGGTATACTAGCTTGAGGAACTTCTCTTTTGGAGTCTTGCCTTTCATCACCATCTCCTGCATCATCCTTTTGGGCTTTATTGAAAGGTAGAAACACATGCATCTAATTTGGGGTTGCATGTGTTGGTAAGTATGTATTTCGTACTTGGATCCGGGCTTGGGTTTTGCACGTATAAAATTGGTTTTATACACATTAAATTAACAAGATTTAAAATTTATATCCGTTGTGTTTTAACATAAAAGAGGTTTTTATGGCTTTGATACTCTTGTTAAAACCCAAAAATAGTGTCAGAGCCGCTTATACGAATTCATGCTTCATTAGACCCAAAAATTTTCGAGTTTTTGGTGGGTTTTACCATTTGGCCGAAAATTTTACGGGTTTTGGTTTCCCCTTGGTTTTTCAAGATTATACTTTAAATGCATGTGGTAATCTTGAAAAACTAAGTCATTTAGATGATTGATTGTTTTGTTTGGACAAAACCTGAAACTTTCGGTTTGCCTAAGCTATGGCCGAAAGTTTTAAGGGATAAAGGAGAACCATTTTGGTCTTGTGATTTTTACATATTTGGATGTGTAATAGATGTTCATAAACTAGCCATTACCTTGTGTTTGGTTGAATGTTTGTGTTGTGGTGTTTGTTCATTCATGTGGTTGTTTGTTCATTCAATATGGTTGTAATAATTTTATTTGGGTTTTGTAATCTATTTATTTATTTCATTTGGTTTGTAATAATAAGTAGATTAGTTGTAGTTCTTTTACCATAGAAAATTGTATTAGGATATAATTTTGTAAAATAATATGCAAGGAAGGAAGCCCAAGTAAAGTGAAGGAGACCACAACACAGAGTAAACCCTTGAAGAATTTGGATGCGGAATCAAGTGGGAGTTCACCGACACAAGCTTATGCTCTTTTGGGTCCCTTATGTTAGGACACGGATTTTCAGTATCCTCAGCAAAGGCTATGTTTAGAGCAGATTCAGGATGCGGGTATCCTCCAAGGTAGCAGGTATCCTAATTACATTATATAACTAACACGATCTTTGCTACTTTCCATGTTTACCAGGTCAAAGACAGTTGCTTGATCACCCGAGAACTCGCACTTGCTGTTATTAGGACGTGACCAATAAGGAAACGTGCTGATAAGAAGAATTAACGGCTAATTGATTAAGTCTAGAAGTTTCCTTAAATATAGGATTTCTTGTTAGACTTAACTTGTTATAAATAGAGCTCAAAACAAAGGATCAAAAACACACTCTAGACACACGAGACTTACTAGTACTCGCACTCTCTGTAATCACGATCAAGTTTGAGCTCCACCATTGTAATCGCCCTTATTATTAATAAACGGTGGTGATAGTTTTCACCGCCCGGGGTTTTTTGCTTGTTATCCTAAGGATAACAGGTTTTTTTCTCGCAACAAATCCTTGTGTTCAAGCACTTTTACTTTCACTTTATAAAAGCACCTAGTCCCGATTACTAATTTGGTTATGAAATTACCATTGTCAATTTTTGACCAAAACAATTTGGATCCCACCGTGGGGCTAACGGTGCTTTAATCCCTTAATTCCGTTTATTTCATTCACCTTCATTCTCTTTACAATGGCCTCACAACCAAAAACCAGTTAAGTCTTTGCTCCGGTGGTCACTACAGCTTCAAATGTTAACCCTGGTCCTCTGTCGGTACCAAAGAAGAGTGCTCAACCCAAAGGAGAACTTCCACCGTACCCGGGAACCTCTACACGGGTAGATCCGGTTTA
>NW_027506591.1:0-51728 GCF_021521415.1 Bidens hawaiensis
TACTTGTAAATTTCGATCCAATGGAATGAAACTTGTTCTCCTCGTTTTCATATCTTGCGCATTTCCATTCATCTCTTCATGTTTGGTTTTATAGATATAAGATATGCTTGCACGTTAAAATAAGAACAAGGTTGTATGGAAATTATTCACTTAACCTCTGTTCTATTTTGTTTGTGGTTCTCGCAGTATCTTGCTCATGCTGACATGCGCGCTAACTTGTCGTTATTTTCCTTTTCGCGCGTCGTTGTCGCGCGGGCTGGAAGTATGAGTTTAGCCATTACATGTCAGCTTGTGTTACTCAGATATCCACTATGATTCCGCGCGCGGCCTCGACCTGAGACCTTAACATGATATGGCATGTACTTTGCCTTAGTTATGTTTAAGGATTTTTATGATCAGGCTGCGCGGGATGTAAGATGGATGTTTGTGAGTGTTTTGAGCTAAGGCTCTTTGTTTTGGGCTAAGGCCCTGACGTTTTTAGAGTTACGACTCATTAACGTGTTTGAGCTAAGGCTCGTAAGTTTGGGCTAAGGCCCTGACGTTTTAGAGTTAAGACTCGTTAACGCGTTTGAGCTAAGGCTCGCGCATGTATGTTTTACTTCACTTTATTTTGTTTTGAAGTCAATATAGTGTTGTCATATTGTTCCAATTTAATAAAGGAAGTGTGAAACATGTATGCAAAGGTAATAGAACAAATATTGAAAGATAGCGCGAATCATCATTCATGATGGCTTAAAAGCTTCATTACAAATTTGAACTTTTACATGAAGCATTTTCTAAGTTGTGCCGCGTTCCACGAGCGCGGTATCTTTTTTCCATTCAAATCTTTTAAAGCGTACGCGCCTTTCCCCAAATCTTCTGAAATTTGATAAGGTCCCTCCCAATTGGGGGACATTTTTCCTGGGGGTATTGCGCGACTAGCTTCATTGTTTCGAAGGACAAAATCATTTTTCTTGAAGTGGCATTCTTTAACGCGCTGATTATAATATTTTTCCAGCTTTTTCTTGTATCTGGCTTCATTAATGATAGCCGCTTCTCTGCGCCCTTCAAGCAAGTTAAGGTCCATCTTCTTTCGCGCTCGTTATCAGTTTTGCTCATCATGAGTACCCTATGGGATGGGCATCCAATTTCTGCTGGGATCATAGCCTCTGTCCCATAGGTTAGGCTGAACGGGATTCGCCATTGCTAGTTTTGCTTAATGTCCTGTGCGCCCACAGGACATTAGGTAACTCTTCGACCCAAGAATGGGATTCTCCCTCCAACCTTTTCTTCAGCCCATTTAGCAAACTTTGATTCGCGCGCTCCACTTGACCATTCCCCTGAGGGTGGTAGACGGATGTGAAGATTTGGTTGATGTGCAATTCTCTGAGCCAGCTTGATATCTTCCTGTCAGTGAATTGTTTGCCATTGTCGCTCACAATTTCCATGGGAAGGCCAAAACGGCAAATGATGTGGCTCCAGATAAATTGCTTCATCGCCTCAGCTGTGATTTTTGCTAGTGGCTTGGCCTCAACCCATTTTGTGAAATAGTCTATCGCCACTACCAAAAATTTCACTCGCCCTTGCGCTTGCGGCAGGGGCCCTACAATATCAATGGCCCATTTGTGGAAAGGCCATGCGGAGGTGACTGGAATCAAGTTGTTCTTTGGACGCATGGTGTTTGGCGCGTAGCTCTGACATGCCTTGCATTTTTGGATTTCTTTTAGCGCATCCAAGTACATGCCTGGCCAATAGTAGCCTGAGCTCATCGCCTTGGCAACCACCATGCGCGGGCCAGCGTGAATTCCACAGATTCCTTCATGAATCTCCCTAATCACATAGGTTGCTTCTTCAGCATCCAGGCACTTCATGAGCGGTCCAAGATAAGAGCGCCGATATAATGTACCATCAAGTAATTCATAGTTCTGTGCCTTGTGTCTTATCTTTCTCGCCTGTGCGCGATCGTCCGGTAACTTCCCCTTCATCAGGATTCTGTTATTGGAGTTATCCAGGATGAAGGGGTTGTATGAATTACAAGGACCGATTGCGTTTGCACTGACGGGCTGCTCATTACCTCCACCCTGACATCTTTGCCAAAGTGATCAAAATAAGTTGATGCCATTTTACTCAACGCGTCAGCGGACTTGTTTTCGCTGCGCGAGATGTGTATTATTCTGAAGAAGTCAAACTGCTCAACGAGCTTTTTTGCCTGCTCTAGATACAGAGGCATTGTGTTCTCCTTGGCGTCATATAGGCCGTTGACCTGAGCAGCTACCAAGTAAGAATCAACATGCGCCTCTAGTCTTTTAACCCCAAACTTGCGCGCGATGCGCAGACCAGCCAGCAGGGCTTCATACTCAGCCTCATTGTTGGTACTCTTGAAGTCCAACCTGATAGCATAAGTATATTCACGATTATCAGGGTCCATCAGTTTGAGGCCTGCGCCGGACCCTTCGCTGTTGGAGGCTCCATCAGTGAATAGCCTCCAAACATCTTCTTCATCATTTGCTCGCGGAGGATCTACCTCGCGCTGAGCTTCTTCAATCTTTCCGTCTGGGATTTCCGTGATGAAATCCGCCAAAACTTGACCCTTTATCGCTGGACGGGGCTTATAAGTGATCGTGTGTTCACCTAATTCCAGCGCCCACTTTGTCAGCCTTCCGGAGAGCGCGGGGCGTCGCAAAACTTGCTGGATGTTGTAACCAGTCAGAACTTCAATAGGATGACCATTGAAGTATCTATGGAGCTTGCGCGACGCGTGTGTTAGTGACAAAACTAACTTTTCCATTATGGAATAGCGCGTCTCAGGGTCTGTGAGCACCCGACTCACATAGTATATCGGCGTTTGTATCCCCTTGCGATCCACCAATAATACTGCGCCGATCGCGCGGTCTCCAGCTGACAGGTACAATGTAAGGGTCTCGCCAGGAAGTGGAGCTGTGAGCGCTGGCAATTTAATGAGACATTCTTTTATCTCAGTGAAAGCTTGCTCAGCCTCAGGCGTCCACTTGAATTGGCTCTTCTTCAACAGTTCCTCAAGGTGTTAACGAATGGAGTAGATTTGCTGGCGTGGTTCGCTAGGAACCTGTTGATTGACACCAATCTACCATTCAGCTTCTGAACCTCTTTCATGGTGGATGGTGAAGGCATGTCAAGGATGGCTTCCACCTTTTCAGGGTTCACCTTGAAACCATCCTTAGTGACCATTACACCAAGAAATTTCCCCTCTTCTGCGCCGAAAGTACATTTGCTCGGGTTGAGCTTCATGTTAACCTCCGTTAGGCGCTGAAGGGTTTCCTCGATGTCTTTGAGCATTTGTCTCTCCTCCCTGCTCTTGATCACCAAATCATCGACGTAGACTTCTAGATTTCTTCCGATTTGTTCACTGAAAACCGAATCCATAAGTCTCTGATAGGTTGCGCCCGCATTTTTTAAACCAAAGGGCATTTTTGTGTAACAAAAAACACCCTTGTCGGTTCTGAAGGCCGTCTTGTCTTCATCCTGTGGTGCCATTTGAATCTGGTGATAGCCTTTATAGGCATCCAGGAAACATTTGAGCTTGAATGGCGCCACGGAGTCCACCTTTGCGTCGATGTTTGGGAGGGGGTAACAATCTTTCGGACATGCTTTGTTGAGGTCCTTGAAGTCAATACACATTCTCCATGACCCGTTGCTTTTCTTTACCATCACAGGATTGGCTACCCATGTCTGGTATCGAATTGGGCGGATGATGTTTGCGCGCAACAGGTCCTCCACTTTCTCATTCATGGCCTTCGCCTTTTCATCCCCCATGATTCTCTTTTTCTGTGCAATTGGCTCCACCGACTTAAACGTGTTAAGTGAATGTTGCGCCAAGTCTCGCGGGACCCCCGTCATATCGGAGTGTTGCCACGCGAAAACCGACGTGTATTTTGTAAGCAACTTTTTCATTCTCAATCTCGTTTCGTCTGAAATGGTTGCGCCAATTGTGACCGTTTGCTCTGGGAATTTTGGGTTTAAAATCCACTTCTCTGGCGCATTGTCAGCCATTGTAAGTTTCATTCTCCCTTCCCGCGGCGTGCTTGTCACTGCGCACAAATGATCGCGGTAAACAAATGCTACGCCTGTTGGTGTAGGGATCCCCAATGCGCCGTGCGCTGGCGACGGTACAGCATTAAATTGGGCAATCGTTCCCCTACCCAGGATCATATTGTGGCATGACGTGGTGGGCAAGACCAAGAAGTTGACAACTTCGGCTCGCTTGTGCTCATCATCCCCCATAGTTAGTTCAAACTGAATCTGGCCTAGGGGATGTATGATTTCATTTGAGACACCACAGATCGGTGCGTTCACAATTTCGAGCCGCGCTTGGTCTGCCGGGTCTAACTTTCTGAAACACTGCTCATACATAATGTCAGATTCGCTTCCAGTGTCCACCAGGACCTTTGACACTTCGTAATGAGCAATGTGTGTGGTAATGACTAGAGGACTGCTTATTGAAGGGCCTCCCCTGATTCTTGGGAAGATGACTTGCTGCTCGCAGCCAATCTCCGTGAATTTGCGCGCTTCTCTTTCTTGACGTCTGCCCTTGTCGTCCCCCCTCAGCCACACAGATTCTTTTGTACTTCTTGCTGGCAGAGGCTCCCTCCGGTTGCTCATCTTCTATTCTTTGGTTTTTTACCAAGTGAGCCAGCCTGCCCGACTTTACATCCTTCTCGATCGCATCCTTTAAATGATGCATGCGTCGGTGTTGTGGCCCGGGGACCTGTGAAATTCACAATATTTGCCACTGTTTTGCGGTCCCTTGTAGTGTAGTTGTTTGGGAGGCTTGAATTGGACATTCTCAGTACTTAACACCTGTGAAGGTGTTTTAGTGAGGGGAGTCCATATTCTTGGCAGAGGTCTGCTGGGATCTCTGCCGCCCTCCCTCTTGTCACCCTCCCCGTGTTTACGAGCATCCTTTTGGGGCTGGGGTGAGCTTGGTTGCGCTTGTTTTTCCGCGGAAGAAAAACTTGTTGGCTGCAACCTGGACCATACAGAGTTCTGTTTGGGCCTCTTCTCTTTGCTGCGCGGTGATTCAGCCTGATGCGCTCTTTCTCTTGCCCTATCTTGGGCAATCTGTTTCTCATTTCTCGCGAAAACTCGCGATGCCTCCATTAACTTGGCCCACGTGGTGGGCATACCATCTTTGCTTACGAGAGCTCGTCGTAACTGATCACTGCGCGCGCCTTGTATAAAGGCCACGCGCAGGAGCTGCTCAGTTATGCCCCCCGATTGCCAGGGACTTCTGATTGAAACGAGTGATGTAATCTTCAATCGTTTCATCATTCCTGCGTATGCAGTGCATGATGTCATCAGGATCGCGCGTGTGCCTGCGCTGCTGTACGAAGTGGGCTTGGAACTTTTCTAATAGTTCCTCGAACCCATCAATTTGCCCTGTCGGCAAGCTTTCGAACCATACCCGCGCAGCACCCGTGAGGCAGCGAGCAAACATATGACACCATGTTGGCATCGTCCAGCTCTCTAGGTTTCCCGTGTTATAGAAACCCTGCAAAAAGTCATCTGGATCTGTTGTGCCATCATATTTGCCCAGACCACTTGGCATCTTGGTCTTGTGCTGGATGGGAGCCTGCGCGATGCGCGCAGTAAACTTTGAGTGTTTTACCAGGATGGCTGGTCTGTAGGGTGTGGTTACGTCAACTTGCCCTCTGACCGGTGGGCTGTATGGCATGTGCAGATCCAGATCTGCTCTGGCCCCAGGCGCCATGTTCACAGGCGCGCGGAGCTGCGAGCCTCCTGCATGAGTATCCCTTGTCTTCCTCATGCTATGCACTTCTTCATCACTGAACTCAGTGTGTGCAGTGTGAACAGAATGCCCTTCTTCCGGCGCGCGCGGCCTTTTTGTAGGCTGCTTATCAATCGCTTGCCTTTGTGTTTGGTCGGCTAGCTTCTTCTGTTTGATCATTTCAGTGTACTTTTCCATCAGACGCCGCTGCTCATTTATGAGCCATTCATTCGGATCGTTTGCTTCATCTTCTGGACCCATTGGTCCTTTCAGCTTCGCGCCGGCCATATTTTGTAACGTGTGATCGTCTGGAGGAGTTTCAGTCTGGCCGTGAGGGGTTGTGACGAAGGGACGGTTGCTGGTGGTACGCGTAGAATCACGCGGAACCCTCAGAACCTGCTGTCCGTCGTTAACACCCTCACGTTCAATATCCTCCAGAGCTTGATCAACGTTACGAACTCCAGAAACCATGGTGATTGATTTTTTTTTTTTCGTAGATCTGGATGAGATCTGATTGCCGTTTGTAACAGTGGATGGCGCCAATGAAGAAACGTGGATCTACTCACTGGTAGCAGATCTACTTTCCTCGGGTATGATTAAACTGTTTCACCGATGGTTCCTTTGAATCCGTGTTCTTCCACCTACAAAATGAACAGCGCCGTTACTTACCCCTCAGAAAGGGACAGAGGGGTCCTCTTTGGGGTAACCCTCCGGCGTGAGAATCAGTATCTTTGTGGAGAAGATAATAAAGTGTGAGTCAGTGAAATCTCAAGAGTATTGCTGAATCGCTGAATACTCTTGATTGTGTGACTGTGTGTTTTTCTGTAACTGACTGTGAGTGAATATAATTCAATATGATTGAATGTGATATCACTGCTTGTAACTGTCAATGATTGAGTGTGAATGAATGTGTCATCAAAGTGGAGTTGATGCTGTATTTATAGTGCTAGGGTTTCCACTGGCTGGGCTCAGCCTCGTTGGCCTCCTCCAATCGCACTGCGCCACGTGTCCTCTGGGACACCTGGCGCTTTCCTCGTTGGTTGAAATCATGTGGTAGCACATGTGTCATGCTGAGTTGTCGACCTTTCATTTGGCAGCTGTCAACATCAGCATATTCTTACTCCTTAAAAAGATGCTTTCTAGAAGAGTGTCTGACGTGCACAATCAAGGTTGCCCTGATCCTGATTTGGATAAGGACGAGGTTGATTATGTGCACGTGTGATATGCGCCCATCCTGAGGATGCGCGAAGTCTTCTTTTTATTCTCACGCGCAGATATTTCATGCGCAGGTGTGATATGCACGAGCGTGTGATATGCGCCGCGCGCTGGTGCGCCACGCGCATATGTGACACGCGAGCATATGTGATGTGCAAGAGCATGCGATATGCGCCGCGCGCATATGTGATGCGCGAGCATATGATGCCTGAGCATGTTTTGTATGCGCGATGCGCCTGGGTTTTGGCTTTGTGCCTTCATAATGTCTTTATCTTGTGGGTTGACCCGCCTTGCTTGGTGTTGAGGCGGGTACATACCTCTTCAGTGCCTAAGTGATTATGGTATGTTGGTGGGTTGGTAGTTAGAAAAGGTAAGTTTGCACATTCAGGGTCGAGCCTTCAAGGTGCACTAAGCAAAACTTACAGGAATTTAAAATTCCTTTTGTGGAGAACTTTCTTCGACCTGATTTTTTTTTGTCTTGACCTTCTTCTTTGAACATTTTTTTTGGCTTTATTTTTTTTTGTTTTTCTGGTTATTTTTTTCTATTTTTTTATATGTTAATTTAAATAAGACTTTTTGATGTCGCAAGTACACAATTGGGCCAGCTGGTAAAACCTTATTGGTGCAAGACATTTTTTTTGTTTTATCTTAGTTTCGGTCTGTAACAAACATAAAGAAAACCGATTGAATGCCAATTTTGTTTTTGTTTTGTATCTTTTTGGTTTTGTTTTAGTTCCGGTACCTTAATAAATGTGGGAAACTGGCGAAATTCACGTAGACTCACCACGTTTGTTTTTGGTTCCAGTATCATACGAACGCTCAAGTTTTACAAACCGACGTCACTCCATTGGCTTGTCTCAATTTCTATATACTTTTTGTTTTAGTTCGGTTACAATAGCGCGTGCAACCAAAGCCAACTGAATTCGCGTCGACTTACCGCCTCAACACTTGAAACCAACAACGTTTGGATTTTACCACCGCCTGGTATTACCGACCTGCTCGGCAACGCGGCGGGTAAACTCTAGTTAGATATAATATGTAAAATGCTACTTTGCTTTTCCTATATATGATAAGTATTTTACTTTTTATGATAGCTCTTCAACAAATAGAGTTGAAGGGTTTGTTGTTTCAAGACTTGAAATGATGAACTAAAACGCCATTTCTATATGTAACATTACAAAATATCAATAACAATTTGAAAAAAAAAACTTAAAATTGTATAACTTGACGACAGATAATATATTGTGATTTGTGATTAACAAGTTAACGTGAAACATAGACAAGTTAACATGCTGTGATAAACGTTTAAACAAGTCGCGTTTTAGATCATGTCGAAAATTGCTACCATAATATATATTTCCTAATTTCCTCTCTCTACACATTCTTTTATGAAAATCAAATGTTTGGAAATAATTTTCTTACCCGATTTTACATGGCACCACATCATCACCCACCACATTACGTTTCACCTCTACCCCATTTCCCATTTTCACCAATTTTCCACTTCGTGTAATACATGAAGAGAGATCTTGATCACGTACATATTGAAAAAGTTGCCAAGGTAACAAAAAGGAAAATTATTAAAAATGTTATGCATTATAAAAAAATATAAGACCTTTACAAGTGGGAGAATGTTAATATGCTAATATTCTTTCAAAGTGTTAAATGGGGGTGTGATATCCAACTTGGAAATGGTAGAATATTTGTGAGTGATGAAGGAACATAATAAAGATAAGTATCAAGAACAATTTAGGCAATGAAAACCCTTTTGATGAAAGCTTTTAATAAACCTATAATATTTAAATGTATATTTTCTAAATTTCAAGAACTATCGGAACGAATGTGAATGGGTATGATTTTACATTTTATGGTGGTTCGTGTGCTATGTTTTTGGTGGACCAAAACAGAATCCATAATAGTTAAATTTTCCACTAAAAAGGGTTACGTGAAGTCTTGTTCATGTGTTAGGACATGTACCAAACTTATGGTCCCTATAATTTTAATCAATAAATATGAAATGGGCATATATCAATTAAAAATTTGTGTTACATTAAAAACACAAATAGCTTTTTCTCTTACATTTTCTCATATCACACCGCTTCAACTTAATGATTTAGGTTTGCCTTATATCCGATTTTATATATATGATTTTGGGTCTTGTAAAATTCATTTTGTTTGACGTGACACTTTTTATTAGTAATATTTGGTTTCCATTGATGTAAAACTGGACGAATATCTTTGCGTTTGCACACCAGGTATTTGCAAATGAGTATTTGTGTTTTTGCGTTTTAGAAAACTAGCATGAATTGATGTTTGAAAGCGTGGTTGTAATATGTTTTAGACTTACTATTGATAGTGTTAGATGGATTGTTACATACATTTACATCGAAACCAATTACATTATTGTAAATAGGGCTGTAAATGAACCGAACGAATATGAACAAGGCTGTGCTCATGTTCGTTTGTTAAGAAAATAGTGTGTTCACACTTCACAAACGGTTCACGAGCACTTACCGAACGAGATTTTTTTTCGTGTTCGTTCATTAAGGAAATTAATGTGTTCACGAACACAAACGAACACAAATAAAATCGGCAGAGCCTAGAGATTGAGACCAATGTATTCATCAATGTGAATAATGAAAGTCTATAAACGAATCAAATGAACACGAACATGGGCATGCTCATGTTCGTTCATTTAGCTTTAAAAGAACACGGACCCTTAATCGAACAAATATTTATGTTCACGTTCGTTTATTTAAAAAAGGGCATTTGTGTTCGTTTGTTTAAAATCTAAACGAACATAACTGAACAAAGATAAACGAATATACATGAACAAATATAAATGAACACAAACAAACATAAACGAACTTAAATGAAAACACTTAAATAAACAAAAATTAACAAATATAAAATTTTAAACAGATGACCTATGTAGATAACATTTAATAATTTTCTATTAATACATAAACGAACATAAATAAACAGACAACATAAATAAACGAACATAAATGAACGTTCATGAA
This sequence comes from Bidens hawaiensis, assembly GCF_021521415.1. NCBI lineage: Eukaryota > Viridiplantae > Streptophyta > Magnoliopsida > Asterales > Asteraceae > Bidens > Bidens hawaiensis. The sequence goes on from NW_027506591.1 coordinate 9,982, forward strand.
CATAAATGAACGAACGGAGCATGTGTTCATGTTCGTTCATTTAATTAAACGAACACAAATTTTTTGTTCATGCTCGTTCGTTTATTAAATAAACGAACTTCCCGTCAAACGGTTCACGAATAGTTCACCGAACATTCTGTTCGTTTACAGGCTTAATTGCAATACCTGTTGTCGTTTTATCGTTTTAGACGCATTGTTGCAATGGTTTTGGATGCACCTTTTACCAACTCACGCGTGAACACCAATTACATTATTGGAGTAGTTTTATTATAGACGCACCAGATTCCATCCTAAGTTTTTTTTTTTTAACGAAATAGCCTTCTACGAATCGATCCATAGTGTATAATATTTAATGTTGGTGTAAATAAAAGGTACTTTTAACAAAACTATGCTAATATATTAAATACACAAACACATTCCTTCTACTCATAAAGTAAAGAGGAAAAGAAAAGCTAGAATATTATAAAGACAAATGAAACAAACATATGTTCAATCAATTAGTAGAACAAAAATATGTACCAAAACCCTTTAATCAAATTAAGTTGATTCTAATAGGTTTCTAAACCAACCAATCAAAGAGACATTGAACCTTTTATTAAGATGTTGTCACATCGTAAGTATACTTGAAGTGAGTGGCGAATTCGGTTAAATTTCTTTAAAAATAGTGGCTGACGTTGTAAACTTAATATACATCAGTGTAGTCGTTAGTCAGGTGGTGGGGTGAGGACTAGCGATTAATTGGGATTGATCGAGATTAATCGGAACAGAATTTAAAGTATATTTTTCAGTTTTGTATATACACGCAAACATTTTTATATGCAATTTTCAGTTTTATACATACACAAACATATTTTGACTGGAATATCGCTAAAAACCGCTCGGTTTTGCTGGAATCTCCTCAGAAACCGTTGATTTTGGTTAGAATCTCGCCGAAAACCGCTTATTTTAGTCGGAATCTCGCCAGAAACCGCTAATAATGGCCGGATTTGACCGTTGACCGAAGCCGACTAGCCAAATTAATCAGTGAAATGGGGACTAGCGATTAATCAGGGAATAATCAGTACCTATTCGGGATTTTTGCAACAATGATATACATACACTTCACAAAACAAATCCAAATTTGTTGATAACTATTATAAGGATATAAATCATCATGGTATTATGACTATTAGTTTCTCATGTGATCAGTATAACTAAGTTATGATGGTTGGTTTTCTCATTTAGTTGTTTGTAACATCTCTATAAAGAGGTGTAAAGGGCAAACCGGTGCAAAAGACTCCCAAATTCGCAAATCCAAGGGACTCTCACCTGCGACTTGGGCCTGATGTACGCGGCCATACCTGAATTTCTGCAAGACGCTTTTTCTACAACTCGAACCTGCGACTCTCAAGTCACATGACAGCAGCCTTAATGCTGCTCGAATATAAAAGAAAAGAATATATACAACTCTTTTATGATTAATTGATTAGTTTAGCAACAGCCCACAGCAACTGAAATTTAGCCCAACAGTCAAGTGGTAATGTAGGCCCAACAATGGTAACCTAAATCGAAATAAACAAAAACATTAATTTACAAATTTAGAATAATAATAATAATATCCTTATACTACTTAATAAACAAAACATTTCTTTTGCCACGTGTCCACCTCCTCCTAGCCTACCCATCCCAATCCTTTTTTACAACCATTGTTTGGGTGCATTACCCGAACTTACAATTAGAATCAGTAGATTTAAGTATAATAATGATAACCCTAAATCAATTGAGCCCCTTTCAGATCCCATTCAAACTAACTACGTCTTCATCAAAATTGGAAGGAACCAGTGAGAAAGAGTTGAACTAAGCTCAAATTATAAAGTTCCTATTTATATTATTAGGTCATGAACGTTCGTTGTTTTCAGGAACCCTAAACGACCCTACTTCAACACTGCAATCACAATTCCACCTGCAAATCCATTATTCTCATCGTGAGTTTAATCAGGTATTTTTATTTTTAGTTTCATTTTGATTCTGCAGGTTTAATACTAACCGTGGAAATTAAATTACTTTAATTTAATGTTCATTGTTTTCTGTACTTTATTTTGGTGTGCAATTCGTTACCATGCTTGTCTTCAGTTCAAATTATGGAAGAGTAATTGATAAGGCTATTGAAGTTACTTTAGTTTGTAATTCTTAATTTTTCTTAGGGTATTATAGTAAAATTCTAACTTTCTTTTCTTTTCCTTTTAACCCGGGAACACTAATTTCTTTTCGTTTCCGTTCATTTTCATTAAACTCGGGAACACAAAATAAAATCACACATTTTCTTTTCATTTCATTTCTTTTCTCTTCTAATTCATTTCCTTTCTTTTCTTTTCTTTTGTTAAATGAAACTCGGAAACACAGTGTTAAAGTTGGTAGAATGCATTGTAACTAAGTTATGTTTTTGGCTTGATTCGAGCTCCCATGTAGAGCTCAAAGATGTTTTTGTGTGGATTTAGTTTTGATTAGTCAATTTCTAAAACTGTTTATCCATTTTGTGTAGCCATTAGCCGATTTTGATTGCTGTGCTTTCAAGTATGTATTTTTTATATACATGTTTGCTTTGAATCATAATAATAAAATTTGATTATCCCAGTCTACTTTCAATTTTTTGTTAGTCGAAAACAAAACTTACTAATTATTATGTGCATATAACTGCAATTACTGGTTAAAGCCTACACAGTTTATTAATAAGCTGTACATTCTTTTGCAAGATATGTACAAGATAAAAAAAAAAAGACTCACAAATATTGTATATAAACCATTTAACAATTGTGCGTATATTAAAAAAAAACTTTTCCTATAAACTGATTTAGATAAATGTAGGTGGCTCATCTGTTCTTTTACCCCTTTCACTTTCAAGTCAGCTTCTTTATCTGGATTCTGGTATATGTCAGATAGCCACGAATCACCTCAGCTCATTTATATGTAAATGGGTCGAAATGTCACCTCAGTGTTCATGTATATTTGTTTTTGATGCTGCTCTTTGTATTTACACTCATGCATTATGATTTTAACAGGCATTGGTGTTGATGCCACGGAAATTTGAAATTAGGTGCCACAACAAGTTGCTATGAATAAAAGCGGGTTTGCCCTGTTGGTTTCACAAATGAACGTCTTTTGGAGAACACAATAGCAGGTTGCAAGTCAGTGTGACTAAAATAGGATGGTACTTTCTATGTAGAAACTACTTTGGTATACATGTTAGCATAATTCTTTTGATGCAGCAAAAGGTTTGTAGGTAGTACGCAATGCAGCGCCTTTTTGTGTTAATATTTTGTATAGTGAAAATCATATATATTGTATACTTAACCAAGGAAAATGTAGAGCACAATGATTAGGTCTATCTGAGTTGGAGATTTTTTTTTATCTTGAAGGTTGTAAGAAAATAGAATCCGTGGGTTAAAAAAAAAGATTCTAAGAAAATAACCACACGATACTTTAATCACATCCTATGAGTTCAGTATAGTGTTTCATTTACACACAAAGAGGTCAAAATAGCCACCTAAATTGAGTATAGAATTATTGGTTATGTACTAAAGAATATAGATAATGAAAACGGATACAAGAAGAAATAAGAGTGTGATTTTTTTTCTTTTTTTGAAGTTGGTATTGGAAATCTTTAATTGCAAGCTTTTTGCTTATAAATTGGATGATGTATTTAGAGATTTAATTGATTGTTTGCTTTGTTTGTATAAATTTGATTGAGAGCGAAATAGAGTAATCTATAAAATTGGCGGAGGAGATGCAGCTACATTTCCTCCCTATAAATCTTATAGTGGTCAGTTCTTCATTATTTTTTTGTGGTAGTAACATGATTTAAAATTTACAATTTTCAGTTTAAATTTTGGTTGTTTCATTACATGAAGGTTTGTTGAGAAATCCTTTAATCCACTATGCTACTAGAAAAAGACGTAACCGGAAGTAAAAGAGGAATACAATAATTTCATGCCACATGTTATTTATTATAAATTATTTACAGATTTTTTTTATCATATTATTTTAATTGTTTAACCCGTATAATACACGGGTACCTAACCTAGTAGATATATAAAATCGAGTTGATGTATTTGAACAAACATAAAAATCTTCGTAAGAGGAGTTAAAAGAATTATTCAAGTACGTATCGTCATTAATATCTAGTAATTTTGTTAAGAATATACTAAAAGTATCAAGACTTTTCTAAGTTAGACCTTATAAATTTTACTGTCAACCATATAATTGATCTCATGCTTTTATTAGAAACCATGAAGACAAATTTAGACATTTTATTTCTCGTATATGTTTTAAAATCGCACAAGGTTTAATCTTCCAATTTGTCTTAGATCGAGAACACGACACGGGTTTTACGGATTAACACAACTCATTTTACCTAAAAGTTATTGTGCATAATATAGTTACATCTAAACCAGAATCTAATGTTCATTTCTCTTATAACTTTTAGGTTTAGACATAAAATACTCAAATCACTTTAAGTTACGACAAAAAATAATTAAAAAAAAACAAATATAGATTAAACAGGTCAATATGTAAAAGCCCAATAAGCCAACATAAACATGACCCGTTTAATGTGTCAGGGAGTTTGAAGTGAATATATATGGAATAAATCCAACCCATAAATTTCATATTCAATCCGTATGTCTACTTGTGAATTAACATCCCTAGTCCCCACATTTCTTTTAATTGCAAATATATATTAAACTAAAAGGACATCTTGCAAGAAGCTAGAGATGCAAAATGAATGAGATGCATATATCAAATACTCTAGGATGAAATCGCTAAGCGAAAAGCCGAAAACACACACCATGATGACCAATCTATTCTATGGATTTTCGACATATTTTTAACGCCAGAAAACGAATTTGTCCTAATTTCATCTACAATCTTTTATGTGTGATAATAGGCTTAATAGCATGTTATTAAGCACCTTGTCATTTCGGTCTCTAAAAATAGAGGTGTACAAAAAAATCGGTTTCACCCAACCCATCAGTTCCAGGACCGGCTCCCCTTAAGATCTACCAAACCGGTTTATAAACCGAACCGGTTTGAGTCAAACCGGTTTTGACCAGCCGTTAACCAAACCGGTTCTGTTTGGGTTTAAAACCGGTTTTTTACACATCTACCTAAAAATACTAACATTTAGCTGCAAAAATCGTCCTATTATAACCCACAAAAACAAGTTTGTCTTAATACCAAGTTTAAAGTGATTCCAAGTAGGCCCATTGGAAGACCATGGTTGACTCGTAGGTCGTAGGTAATGGGATGGGCTTAAAAGAAATGGGCCTTGAAACCAATTCCAAAAAAGTTTCAAATTTCAAAGGTTAAATAAAAGCTTAACAGTATGTCAACATAAAACCTTTTAAGTAAATAACACTTGATCGTATGGATTTTAAAATCAAATGGTCGGTGTCAAATGCAAGTTTGTCTGCTACTAAGTTCTTTTTTCTATATTATTTAATTGATTGTTTTATGTCAATTCATTTATTACTATCATTACACCTTTTTAATCCATATTTTGCTTAAGGTTCATGCAATTAATCATGCATCGACTGCTTTCATATATATAAAAAAAAGGCCAAATATAACCATTTGCATCAAATAATTTTTTTTTGAACATTTTACATAATTATCTCTATATACGCTTATAAAGATAACAGAAGATGCCTTTTGTTGGGAGAGAGAGAACCGATTAGGGTTCTTGGCTGTTTCTTGGTTTTTTGCTACATCAATCTTGATCTAATCCTTGGTTCTGATTGATTAGTAGGTTTCTTATTGATCACGGCTATTGATATAGTTTAGTTAGATCGATCGAATCCTATTAACTGATTAAGGATCTTGTGGTTAATCAAGATTAGGGTTTCTTCTTGGTGCAGCTGTGTTCCGATTAGGGTTTTCTTGGCCGTTTCTTGATTTTTGCTGCATGAATCTTGGTGCAGCCGTGTTCTTCTTGGCCGATTACGTGTTCTTCTTGGCTGATTAAGGGTTTTCTTGGCCGATTAAGGGTTTTCTTGGCCGTTTTTTCTTGGTGTCTTGGTCGTTTTAGGGTTTTCTTGCCCGTTTCTTGGTTTATTGCTGCATGAATCTTGGTTTTCTTGGCCGATTAGGGTTTCTTCCTGGTGCAGCCGATTTGTTTAAGAAGTAAACAGCCGTTCTTGGTTCTTGGTTGTTATTTGTTGATTGGAATTCTGGTTCTTGTTCTTGGTTCTTGTTCTTGGGTGTTATTTTCGTTCTAGGGTTTTGCATGGAGCAGAAGGGTGGTAATGGATTTGTTGATCGTATCAAGCAAGGGTTTCCAGCCAATCGGGTCACCAACATTGATGGGGTTCTTCCTCGTAGGGGAATTCTGAAAACTGGTTCCTCGGGAAACCCTAATGCTACAAGTTCTTCTGTTTCGTTTGATGCAAACACAACATTCAATGTTCCTTTAAATGATGTAATCAACAAAGATGGTGGTTGTTCAGCCGTGGCTTTGAATGATAACAAGGCTCTTGGATCTGATTCGTTAACTATTCAACAAGATGGAGGTTTTTCAGCCTTTGTTTCGGATGATAACATGGTTTTTGGATCTGATTCTTTAAATATTCAGAGGGATGAAGGAAAGGAGAAAAATATGGAAAATTCTAAGCCTTCGTATGTGAGTGTTGTCCAACTTGAAAACAAGACAACTAAGGTAACATTAAGAAAAGTAAATGTGGAGTCAACAATGGAAGGAGTTGATGTGGTTATCCCGGTTGAATCTGTCAACAAAGTTAACGATAGGTTTACTAATACTTTGTTTGGTTATTTTTTGGGTAACAGACTTCCTTTTCCGGTTGTTGAGTATTTTGCTAAGAAAAGTTGGAACAAATATGGGCTTACGAGACTTATGATGAATGCGAAAGGGTTTTTCTTTTTCAAGTTTCATACGGATGTTGGGATGATGCAGCTGATTGAGGATGGTCCTTGGATGATTAGGAATGTCCCCATTATTCTTAATATTTGGACTATAGAGTCAGATTTGGAAAAGGAGGATATACGGTCTGTTCCGGTTTGGGTCAGATTACAGAATATTCCTCTGGGTGCCTTTACTGAAGGGGGTCTAAGTTTGCTCGCTTCAAGAATTGGGGATCTGATAAGTGTTGATTCTTACACTGCCAATATGTGTAAGGAATCGTGGGGAAGAAGTAGTTTTGCTAGAGTTCAAGTTGAACTTCATGCAAATCAGGATATTAAAAGGAAGCTGGTTGTTGCTGTTCCGGATACGTGGGGGGAGTCAAGCAAGATCTCGGAGATTAAGATTGAATATGATTGGGAGCCCCCCAGATGTTCCTTATGTGAAGTGTTTGGCCATTCGAACACTCAATGCCCGAAACATGTTCATCATAAAAAGTTAAATGAAGAACCAATGAAAGTCACTAATGATGATGGTTTCCAGAGGGTGAAGGGAAAGAAAAAAGTTATTACGCAAGTCAAGAAACATAATCTTGTCTATCGACCGGTAGCTAAACCTGCTGTGACACAACCTGTAAATAAACCATCCTCTAAAAGCCAAGACATTAATCCCGTGGGTAAACCTACAACTTCTATAGCTGTGGGGGTTGAGTCAAAGGAAAAGCATTATGTCCAAACTAGTAACCGGTTTGGTAATTTGGTGGATGAACCAGAAAGTGATGAAGATGAGGATGATGTGGAGGAGCTTTTTACGGATGTGGCTAACAGTATGAAAGTGGATATTGATTCTGAGGGTGCAAGCACACCCGGTGAATTGGGTGTTTAATGGGTACTATTGCTACATGGAATATAAGAGGGTTGAACCGCCCTCTTAAACAAAAAGAGGTTCGTAAGGTAATCCAAGATAATAATATTCAGGTGTGTGCTATTCTTGAGTCTCACGTACAATTAAATTCGGTTTTTGATGTTTGTAAGAAGATTTGTAACACTTGGGATTGGACTAGCAATGGTAGTGTTTGTGATAAAGGTACTCGGATTATTGTGGGGTGGAATACGGATTTGGTTGATCTAATGGTTATTGATTATTCGAACCAGGTTCTTCACGTTCAGTTAAAGTTTAAGTTGGATAATAAGGCGATGTATTGTTCTTTCGTGTATGCTGAAAATTGTTATTTGAAAAGAAGGGAGTTATGGCATAATCTTGCAGTTCATAAACAATTCACTCGTGGTAAACCTTGGGCTTTACTTGGAGATTTTAATTGTGCTCTTAATTTGGAAAACAGATTACATGGTTCTTCCAAAATATCCACTGGGATGCTTGATTTTCGTGCTTGTGTTAAGAACATTGAAGTTGAGGATATAAATGGGGTCGGGCTCCAATTCACTTGGAACAATAAACCGAGAACGGGTATGGGTCTTTTCAAAAAGCTTGATAGGGTGATGGGAAACTCTAAATTCATGGAAATTTTTAATGATTCAACGGCGGTGTTCCTTCCATACCGGATTTCAGACCACTCTCCATGTTTATTGAAATTCCCCTCTCTTATTAAAGGTAAGCCTAAACCGTTTAAATTCCCTAATTTCTTAATTGGTAAACTGGGTTATAATGATATTATTGCTAACGGTTGGAAAATTGAGGTGAATGGTTATTGCATGTTTCGCGTGGTAAAGAAACTCCAAAACTTAAAACATCCAATCCGTTCTTTGTTGCATCGACAAGGCAATCTCCACAAGAAAGTTAATGATCTAAGAACCCTTCTTGATGATTGTCAAACCCGTCTTGACATTGACCCTACTAATTTGGAGTTGATTCGGAAGCAGAGTAGTTATCTTAAGGCTTATCATGAGGCAACTAAAGATGAGGAAGAATTCCTAAAACAAAAGGCTAAAGTCGATTGGTTAAAGCTTGGTGATTCTAACACTGCGTATTTTCACAATTCCTTGAAAATGCGAAAATATAGACGTCGTATTGATACTATAAGTGATGGTCAGGGCCAAGTATATGAGGGATCGGATGTTCCTTCGGTGTTTGTTAATCATTTTATGAACATTTTGTAACACCCCGACCGATGGCGGATTATACATCGGGGCGCTACGAATTGTTTCATTACTCGGGACACTATTTGGGTGTCAATATTTAATAAATACATTTCATTGCGCATGCGCATAACACACCATAAAGTAACATAAATCACATATCATAACCCATAATATTCAAATACATAAATTTGTCTTGTTATATTTTAAACTAGGTCCAAAGTAAAAGAAAACATCCTACGTGTCCTCGAGTTTCCAAAAGCAGCTACAGCAAACCTGAACATGTGTTAAAATAAAACGTCAACACTTGCGTGTCGGTGAGAAATCAAGTTTAATAGATATAAATAGATAATAACAAAGCACTGCGCGCAACATGTGTATAACTGGTGTTCAACATAGTGTGTAAACAGATTGTGATCAAGCCTAAATAGATCATAGCTCATAGTTCATAGCGTGCTCCAAATCGAGCAAAAACAAATAATCATTCGTGTATGTGCAAACAAACCAAGAAAATCGTAACAATAGGTCTCCCATGTTTATCTAATGGATCCATGAAGACTTCGGAATAGGCCGATCAAAGCGGTTAATGATCAACACATACAAATATACAACACTAGTAAACGTCCATAACACATGGGTTTTGCGCACATAATTTCATGAACAAGTTTAAGACTCAAGTTGTACGAACATATGAACATCCCAAAACGTTAAAAATAAAAAGGGATTAGGTACGAGATTACTCACTTGTAAAATGTGCGTTGAAAGATAATGCAAGAACCAACTTTTAAACAAGCGAAAGTTAACCTATAAATAAGAGGTTATTGGTTTAACGATTGGTTTTTATGTCTTGAATATATGTAAGTCACTTAAACAAATTATTTAAAAAAAATTATATATTATTTATTTACCGAGATTTCTGGGCAGAAAAGAAGAGAAGACGGATTGCAAAGAGGGGAGTTGGAGGCGTCGCTGAAGATCTTCGGCTGAGAGTAAGGGAGAGATTTTGGGGAGTGTTTAAGTGTTTGAGTGTAGTGTTTAATTATCCAAGAAATTAGTTTTATTTATAGGAAAACCCTAGGGAACACATCCCTTGAATTGGGGAAAAAGATCTTATCAAATCAAAGCAAAAGATATCAAAAGCAAGAGATATGGTGGCAGCTGCAGGGGATGGGGAAGGCTGACAGGTTACTGTTCATAGCATGGGAGGGGTCAGTCAAAGTACTGTTCAAGACATGGAAAAGAAGATTTTAAAAGATTATGCCAGTTACTTTTTCTAACAACCAAGAGGGTTGGTAAGCAAGCTGCGCCAAAAGTGACTTTTCGGACAGATGTCAGATCTGGCCTACTGTGCCCATACCTTGGCAGGTATAGCACAGAAGATAAGATATTTCAAAAGCATACAGGCTGGTTTAAACTGGAGAAAAGACTTAAGTGTCTAGCGCGAGAAGGCTTGAGTGCGCGAGGGCGAAGGCAGACAGAACAATCCTTAGCGCGCCGCGGGAAGAACTACAATCCTTAGCGCGCCGCGGGAAGAACTACAATCCTTTGCGCGCCGCGGGAACAGTTCGCCTCGCGTATCGCAGGAACAGCTGGTCTTCACGCAGGCTTCCTTGTAAGGAGTCTGGCGCGTGGAGCTGCGCAGACATCCTTAGGCGGGAAGAACCAAAGGACAAGCAAAGAGTTAAGAGAAAAAGGGGTTCAAGGCTTAAGGGTTAAGCAGAGGGGCGGGACGGCGACAAGAGAGAAAAAGGGGCGGGACGGCGGAAAGGAATTATTATTATTATCATTATTATTATTAGTAATATATATATATATATTAGATAAATTTATAAAGGTTATAATCAAATTTTAAATCTTAAAATCGGATCCGAAAACGGGTACCTGGGTCGGGTCGGATTTGGGCAGTTGTCACAGTCTCCCCTACTTTAAGAAATTTCGTCCCGAAATTTATCTCGAAGTAGGATGCGCAGAGAAAATGTGCGGGTATTTGATCTTCATTTGATCTTCCATTTCCCAAGTGAACTCGGCTCCGCGCTTGGACTCCCAGCGAACTTTGACAATAGGGATGCGACTGCGCTTGGTTTGCTTCACCTCGCGATCCATAATCTCAACAGGCTTCTCAACGAAATGCATAGACTCATCAACTTGAACTTCATCAAGTGGTATGTGGAGGTTCTCGTCAGCTAAACATTTCTTGAGATTGGATACATGGAACGTTGGATGCACATTGCTGAGCGCGGGCGGCAGGTCCAGCTTGTAGGCAACCTTTCCCACTCTCGCAAGAATCTTGAACAGACCAACATAACGAGGTGCAAGCTTACCTTTCTTCCCAAAGCGGACAACACCCTTCCAGGGCGACACTTTGAGGAGAACAAGATCACCAACTAGAAATTCGAGAGGCTTCCGCCTGCGATCTGCGTAACTCTTCTGTCGGCTTCTGGCAGTCAGCAGATGATCACGGATCTTGGCGATTTTATCGGTTGTCTCTTGAACTAGTTCGGGTCCTGTGATTTGAACTTCACCCACTTCGTTCCAACAAATCGGTGAGCGGCACTTTCGACCGTAAAGTGCTTCAAATGGGGCCATACCTATGCTGGAATGATAGCTGTTATTATAAGAGAACTCGATCAGAGGTAGGTGTGAATCCCAATTACCTCCAAAATCAAGAACACAAGATCGAAGCATATCCTCAAGGGTTTGGATGGTTCGCTCAGACTGTCCGTCAGTCTGAGGATGATATGCAGTACTCATGTCCAAACGAGTTCCTAACGCAGATTGGAGAGATTTCCAAAAGCGAGATATAAAACGGCCATCGCGATCGGATATGATGCTCAAGGGAGTACCATGACGGCAGACAATTTCTTTGACATATAGATGCGCAAGTTGTTCAACACGGTAGGTTTCACGAATGGGCAGAAAGTGGGCAGACTTGGTCAATCGATCCACTATTACCCAAATGCTATCATGTTTGCTTGCGGTCGAGGGTAACTTGGTGATAAAGTCCATTGCTATACTTTCCCATTTCCACGTAGGAATTTCTGGTTGTTCGAGCAAACCAGATGGGCGTTGATGTTCAGCTTTTACCTTAGAACAAGTTAGGCATTTAGCTACGAACACAGCAATATCCTTTTTCATACCGGGCCACCAATAAGTAAGGCGCAAATCTTTGTACATTTTGTCAGCGCCAGGATGAATGGAATATCGAGTTTTGTGCGCTTCACTCAGTATGTCAGTGCGAAGAATCTCATCATTGGGAATCCAGATGCGATTGAGATAACAGAGAGTTCCATTCAGGTTAGGGACTAGATGCGCTTCCGCACCACACGCTAACTCGGCGCGTAGGTTGCCTTTGCTGATCGATGCGCGCTGCGCGTCCCGAATGCGCGATTCAAGATTGCTTTGGATCGGCGCGAAGTGAAGCTGCGTGCGCGGCAAAATACAGTTGAGTTGACTGGGTTTGCGGCTGAGCGCATCGGCTACCACATTAGCCTTTCCAGGGTGATATCGGATCTCACAATCGTAATCGCTGATGAGTTCGTTCCATCGGCGTTGTCTCATGTTAAGTTCCTTTTGATCAAAAATGTGCTGAAGGCTTTTATGGTCGGTGTAAATGATGCACTTAGTACCATAGAGGTAGTGTCTCCAGATTTTTAAGGCAAATACAACTGCGCCAAGTTCGACGTCGTGAGTCGTATAATTCTTTTCATGAATTTTGAGTTGCCTTGACGCGTAAGCGATAACCTTGCCTCGTTGCATAAGTACACAACCGAGACCTTGGTTGGAGGCATCACAATAAACGACAAAGTCGTCAGTACCCTCTGGTAACGTTAGAACAGGAGCTTCGCACAACTTTCGCTTGAGCGTTTGAAAGGCTTCTTCTTGCTTCGAGCCCCAAATATACGGTTTGCCTTTGTGCGTTAATGCTGTTAAAGGCAAGGCGATTTTTGAGAAGTTCGAAATGAATCGCCGGTAGTAACCAGCTAAGCCCAAAAAGGAACGGATTTCGGTAGGGGTGGTCGGTGTAATCCAGTTCTTGATTGCTTCAATTTTGGATGGGTCGACATGAATACCCATCTTGTTTACAACATGACCAAGAAACTGTACTTCGTCAGACCAAAACTCACACTTGGAGAGTTTGGCATAGAGTTGTTCGGTTCGAAGCTTTTGCAACACCAACAGAAGATGTTGTTCATGCTCGGCCTTGGTTTTGGAATATACCAGAACGTCATCGATAAACACGATCACGAATTGGTCCAAGAAAGGCCTACACACCCGGTTCATTAGATCCATGAAGACAGCGGGTGCATTGGTTAAACCGAAGGGCATGACCAAGAATTCAAAATGACCGTAGCGGGTTCGAAAGGCAGTTTTGGGAATATCTTCTTCGCGGATACGCAACTGGTGATAGCCAGAACGGAGATCGATTTTGGAGAAACAAGAGGCACCTTGGAGTTGGTCAAAGAGGTCGTCAATACGCGGTAAGGGGTACCGGTTCTTAATGGTGAGCTTGTTCAGCTCGCGGTAATCGATACACATGCGAAACGAACCGTCTTTCTTTTTAACGAACAAAACCGGAGCACCCCACGGCGAAGAGCTAGGGCGAATGAATCCTTTATCGGTCAACTCTTGAAGTTGACTTGCTAATTCTTGCATTTCAGCGGGTGCAAGTCAATAAGGAGATTTGGCTACGGGGGATGCACCAGGAACAAGATCAACACGAAACTCGACTTCCCGAGCGGGAGGTAAACCAGAAAGATCTTCGGGAAAGACTTCAGGAAAGTCACGCACGATGGGGATTTCATGAAGTTTCTTCTTTCCTTCATCGGGTTTGACCACATGAGCTAAGAACGCGACACATTTCTTTCGTAAAAGTCTTCGGGCTTCAGTGCATGACATAAGTTTAAGACCGTTAGATGGTTTCTCGCCGTAGATATGAAGATCTTGACCATTTTCCCGAGGAATACGAATCAATTTCTTGGCGCAGATTACTTCGGCGCGATTTTGCGAGAGCCAGTCCATACCAATAATAACATCAAAACTTCCAAAAGGCATGGGAATGAGGTCGATTAGAAAATCGTGTTCATTAAGGTTAAGCGTGCAATCTTTGATCACGGAGTTTATTATAATTGTTTCACCGTTAGCCATTTCAACTGTAAAGTTTCCGTTTAAGTTTATTCGCAGTCGCGCAAGTTTTTGTTCAAGTGCGCGAGAAATAAAACTCCTATCGGCGCCAGTATCAAAAAGTATAGATGCATATTGTCCGTTAAGTAAAAATGTACCATTAACCACGTCATTATTCGCTTGCGCTTGGTGCGCGGTTATATTAAAAGCTCGTCCGCGCGCCACTTGGTTTGAAATTTGGTTAACAGGATTAGCTTGCGTAATTTGTACTTGCAGTCTCGGGCACGCGTTCCGGAAATGACTGGGGTCACCGCAGTTATAGCACGACCTGGGTCGTGGATTATGGTATGTTGATTGTGGGTTTTGCGGGTAAGTTGGTGGTGTTTGCGCGATTGGGTTGGCGGGAAGGACTCTACAGTACTCAGCAGTGTGACCAATACGGCCACATCGGTTGCATTGTCGACACGGGGCTTGAGTTGGGTGATGAAGTTTACAGGTTGGGCAAAAGGGTTGGTTTCCTGTGTAAGGTTTCTTAGTTGACGGGGCAGGGAGCGCGGAATTGGTTAAGGCATAGTTATGGACTACAGGGGGTGTTGGGTAGGTTGACAGTGGGTTAGGAGCGTGTACTGGAGGTTGGTAGGCGGGTTGCTGGACAATGAGCGGGTTGGTAAGCGCGTAGGCTTGATGATTGGGTTTGTGCCTGCGTTTGAGGTTGTTACGGTTTGAGGGTTCTGGCTTGGTTTCTGTTGGTTCTGGGACAGTCTTGGTGAGTTTGGTCTTCTCGGCTCCCCGCAGGAACAGGGTTCCTGCCCTGACATGGTTGTCGCTGAGCACAGCGGCCAACTCGATGGCGTCAGAGAGGGTTACTGGGTTCCTGGCCCATACAGAATCTTGAATTTCCATGGGGAGACCCCCAAGAAACTTTTCGATGGCGCGGCGGGAAGGGGTAAAAGGTGCGGGAAAAGCAAACTTAGTTCGTGAAAGCGCGTAGCGTACTCGCGCGCTTCGCCACTGTACTGTTTCAAGTTCCAAAATTCCTCCTCAAGGCGCTTTACTTCGTTGGGAGGGCAGAATTCTCGAGTCAAAAGATCCTTGAATTCCTCCCAGAGCATGCTAGAAGCAGCCTCTGCGCCACGCGCGTGAGCTACTCCGTTCCACCATGTAAGCGCCCTTGATTCCAGGACACTTGAGGCGTATAAGGTTCGTCGGTCTGGAGGGCAATGGGTATGGAGGAAGGTGTTCTCAATTTTCTCGAGCCATTGGAGCATTACGGTGGCTCCTTCGAGCCCTGTGAATTTCGGAGGGTTACCCGCATTAAAGGACTTAATATTGTATCCGGAGGGGTTGGTATTATTTTGATTTAAGGCTTGGGCTATTGCGGCGGCCATTTCCTGGGAACGACGCTGCATACGTCTGCGCGAGGCTTCTCTCCTCTGATGACGGCGAGCTAATAGCGGAGACATTCTATAAAAGTTTTAGTTTTTGTTAATATCTTGGTATGGGAAATCGTTTTAGCGCAAAGTATATCATTGTAAAGCTTGTTTCGCGGAGTTAAATGCTATCAAATTTTGAAGTAAAATATGAATTTAAATGCAAACTTAATACAGGTAATGAATTCGAACTGAAAATCGACAATTCATGCATCACCATGACTTTTCAAATCTTCAATTTAAAATATACGAGTAAATGAGTATTGGAGGTTGACAATTCATGTATCACCATGACTTTTCAAATCTTCAATTTTAGAACATAAAGTTAATGGGGATTGAAAATCAACTATTCGTGTATCACCATGACTTTTCGGATTTTCAATGTTAAGTCCCAACAACAAACGAATATGTAAGTAAAGAAACGAATTGAAATTTAACAATAAAAATCGAAAGATCGCGGACAAAACATGAAATCATGTGATGCGTATGCGCAAGCATATTTTATAAATATCGAGTAATTAACAATTAGCGCGCAATCATGAGATTTTTCTCATGCGCGAGAAGGGACTCTTAGGTATTCTAGGTCGTTACGTCTAACCACCTAATCCTAAAGTCACGGAGCTCTGATACCAATCTTTAACACCCCGACCGATGGCGGATTATACATCGGGGCGCTACGAATTGTTTCATTACTCGGGACACTATTTGGGTGTCAATATTTAATAAATACATTTCATTGCGCATGCGCATAACACACCATAAAGTAACATAAATCACATATCATAACCCATAATATTCAAATACATAAATTTGTCTTGTTATATTTTAAACTAGGTCCAAAGTAAAAGAAAACATCCTACGTGTCCTCGAGTTTCCAAAAGCAGCTACAGCAAACCTGAACATGTGTTAAAATAAAACGTCAACACTTGCGTGTCGGTGAGAAATCAAGTTTAATAGATATAAATAGATAATAACAAAGCACTGCGCGCAACATGTGTATAACTGGTGTTCAACATAGTGTGTAAACAGATTGTGATCAAGCCTAAATAGATCATAGCTCATAGTTCATAGCGTGCTCCAAATCGAGCAAAAACAAATAATCATTCGTGTATGTGCAAACAAACCAAGAAAATCGTAACAATAGGTCTCCCGTGTTTATCTAATGGATCCATGAAGACTTCGGAATAGGCCGATCAAAGCGGTTAATGATCAACACATACAAATATACAACACTAGTAAACGTCCATAACACATGGGTTTTGCGCACATAATTTCATAAACAAGTTTAAGACTCAAGTTGTACGAACACATGAACATCCCAAAACGTTAAAAATAAAAAGGGATTAGGTACGAGATTACTCACTTGTAAAAGGTGCGTTGAAAGATAATGCAAGAACCAACTTTTAAACAAGCGAAAGTTAACCTATAAATAAGAGGTTATTGGTTTAACGATTGGTTTTTATGTCTTGAATATATGTAAGTCACTTAAACAAATTATTTAAAAAAAAAATTATATATTATTTATTTACCGAGATTTCTGGGCAGAAAAGAAGAGAAGACGGATTGCAAAAAGGGGAGTTGGTGGCGTCGCTGAGGATCTTCGGCTGAGAGTAAGGGAGAGATTTTGGGGAGTGTTTAAGTGTTTGAGTGTAGTGTTTAATTATCCAAGAAATTAGTTTTATTTATAGGAAAACCCTAGGGAACACATCCCTTGAATTGGGGAAAAAGATCTTATCAAATCAAAGCAAAAGATATCAAAAGCAAGAGATATGGTGGCAGCTGCAGGGGATGGGGAGGGCTGACAGGTTACTGTTCATAGCATGGGAGGGGTCAGTCAAAGTACTGTTCAAGACATGGAAAAGAAGATTTTAAAAGATTATGCCAGTTACTTTTTCTAACAACCAAGAGGGTTGGTAAGCAAGCTGCGCCAAAAGTGACTTTTCGGACAGATGTCAGATCTGGCCTACTGTGCCCATACCTTGGCAGGTATAGCACAGAAGATAAGATATTTCAAAAGCATACAGGCTGGCTTAAACTGGAGAAAAGACTTAAGTGTCTAGCGCGAGAAGGCTTGAGTGCGCGAGGGCGAAGGCAGACAGAACAATCCTTAGCGCGCCGCGGGAAGAACTACAATCCTTAGCGCGCCGCGGGAAGAACTACAATCCTTTGCGCGCCGCGGGAACAGTTCGCCTCGCGTATCGCAGGAACAGCTGATCTTCAAGCAGGCTTCCTTGTAAGGAGTCTGGCGCGTGGAGCTGCGCAGACATCCTTAGGCGGGAAGAACCAAAGGACAAGCAAAGAGTTAAGAGAAAAAGGGGTTCAAGGCTTAAGGGTTAAGCAGAGGGGCGGGACGGCGACAAGAGAGAAAAAGGGGCGGGACGGCGGAAAGGAATTATTATTATTATCATTATTATTATTAGTAATATATATATATATATTAGATAAATTTATAAAGGTTATAATCAAATTTTAAATCTTAAAATCGGATCCGAAAACGGGTACCTGGGTCGGGTCGGATTTGGGCAGTTGTCACACATTTTTGGTTCGGATATGCAACCATTGAAAAAACCAGATAATCAGATTTTTACTACTAAGCTCTCGGCCTCTCAGGCGGAGCTGATGGTTAGACCTATATCCGATTTGGAAATCAAGGAAGCTTTTTTCTCTATTGGGAATACCAAAGCGCCGGGGCCTGATGGTTTTTCTTCGGCCTTCTTTAAAAGTTCTTGGGATATTGTTGGGAAAGATGTTTGTTTGGCAGTTCATGAATTTTTCAGAAAAGGAAGTCTCCTTAAACAGGTTAACCACACTATTATCGCCCTTATTCCCAAAGTGACCACCACTTTTACTCCTAATGATTTTCGTCCCATCTCGTGCTGCAACACTTTATATAAATGCATTACCAAGATTATCTCGGTTCGTATGATGAAGGGTTTGGAGTCGTTAATTGATATCAATCAGTCTGCGTTTGTTCCTGGGCGTAAAATTTCTGACAACATCCTTTTGACCCAAGAATTAATGCATAATTATCACACTAATAACGGACCGCCTAGATGTGCTTTTAAAGTTGATATTCAGAAAGCTTACGATACGGTCAGTTGGGACTTCATTCGTGATATTCTCTATGGGTATGGTTTCCACGATAGGATGATTCATTGGATAATGGAATGCATAACCACTTCTTCCTTTTCGATATCCATAAATGGGAACTTACACGGGTTCTTTAGTGGTAAAAGAGGTCTAAGACAGGGTGATCCGATGTCTCCTTATATTTTCACGCTGGTTATGCAAGTCCTCACTTTAATTCTGCATCGGAAGGTTCGTATTGAACTCTCGTTTCGTTTTCATCGTCATTGTGAAAAATTAAATATTATCAATATTTGCTTTGCGGATGATTTGTTCCTGTTTGCTCGAGGCGATGTGGATTCTGCTAAAACTATTATGGGGGCTCTGAATGATTTCAAAGATATGTCCGGGCTTACTCCTAGTGTCCCGAAAAGTACCGCGGTTTTCTGTAATGTTTCGGATCGCGTTAAAAGTGGGATTTTGAATATTATGCCCTTCGTTGAAGGTAGGCTCCCGGTTAAATACTTGGGAGTTCCTCTTATTTCTACGAGGCTAAATTACCGTGATTGTAAGAGGTTGCTGGATCGTATGGATAATCGGATTGGAGATTGGAAGAATAAAACTTTATCTTTTGCGGGTAAACTTCAGCTGGTCAGGTCTGTTCTGTCGTCCTTATATATTTACTGGTCTGTTGTTTTCTCACTTCCTTCTAGACTTATTGCTGATCTTGAAAAACGGATTAAAAATTTCCTTTGGGACTTTGGACACAAAAAGGGAAAGCATAAAGTTTCTTGGGATGTTGTTTGTCAGCCGAAAAGTGAAGGTGGTTTGGGTATCCGGCGTATCCGGGATGTCAATAACTCTCTTCTGGTTTATCATATTTGGAGTTTAATCAATGATCGTAATTCGTTGTGGGTTAAATGGATGCATGTGTATAAAATGAAGGGGCGAAATATTTGGAGCTTGCAGATTCCTAACTCTTGTACTTGGGGGTGGAGGAAAATTCTTCAGTTTCGTCCCCGTATTAGACATTTTATATGGCATGAAATCGGTAATGGGAGATCTATTTCAGTTTGGTATGATACATGGGATGATGTATGTCCTTTAAGTGATTATATTAACCCGAGAGCTATACATGGGGCTGGTTTGACTTTAAAAACCTGTGTCAGTGATGTTGTTCATCATAATAACTGGGGCTGGCCGCCTGATTGGATTTCGAGATTCCCAATTCTTTCGAACTTAAAGGGGGTGAGTATTTATCCGGAAAAGAGGGACAAGATCGTGGTAAGGGATGAGAATGGGACTTCAATGAATTTCTTGGTTTCAGGAATATGGCAACTTCTTCGAATCCCGGCTAATAAGGTTTCTTGGATGCATGTTGTTTGGTTCTCTCAATGTGTTCCAAAACACTCCTTTATGTTGTGGATTGTGCTTCATGACAGATTGAGCACGCAGAATCGTATAATGGGGTGGAATATTGGTGGGTATCCAAATCATAACCTGTATTGCTGCCTTTTATGTAATGGAGAGCCGGATTCTCGTAATCATCTCTTCTTTGAGTGTAAGTTCTCTTCTGAGGTTTGGAGTATTGTCAAATTGAAAGGTAAGTTTCAGGGGTGCATGAATGGGTGGGCGAATATTCTTCAATATGTGTCTCAATTTGGAATGTCCAACTCTATTGATAATGTTATTAATCGGCTGTTACTTGGGGCTTCGGTTTACGTAATTTGGAATGAACGAAATAACCGGCTTTTCAGGAACTCTTTGAAGACTCCAAAGATTGTTGCTGATGAAATCATTAAGGGTACTCGCCTAAAGCTAATGACTCTAAAGTTCAAGAATTCTGAACGGGTCAATCGGGTTCTCGAAGATTGGCACTTTCCGAGGGGAGTTTCACACCAAATTGATGATAATGGTTGATTTGTTTTTGTTATGTTTGTTTCTTTGGTTCTTGTGTAGGCTTTAGCAGTGTTTACCTTTGTTTGGTGGTTTTGGTTTTGTTTACTCTTGTATGGCATGTCATACATGAGAACTAATATGACACTTTGTCATATTACTTGTTCTTTATTGGTTGTGTGGAATGAATTTAACCGGGTAAAACCCTTTACCCAAAAAAACTTAACAAAATATTTATTAACTTATGCTTATAGATATGATTGTTAGTTATTACAAATTTACAATTTCTCTAATGTTCTATAATCTTTTTTAATCCTGAAACAGCTTAAAATAAAATTTTGAAATAATTATCATCGTTACACATTATACGGAGAGAAAAAAAAATGAACATGCATAAAAGAATATAATTGGATTGCTTTCTAAGTCAAAAGAGAGTTGGTATAGTTTACTCCTAACTTATTTAATATGTTGAAACAGGAAATGGCAAGTGAAGGCCAAGTCTAAACTTTATTTATTAAGAAAACTCTTGTAAAAAAAGCCTCCCAACCTTTCTATCTACGCTCAATAAAACAAAAAATCTCAACAATATGATCGGGCGACGGCTAATAACAAAACGACACCTGATATGCGCTCTTCTTTAAAATTCAACAAGATGAATAAAGACGAAGATGAAAACAAATTTTGCGCGGACCTAAACCTGGCATATATAGTTTGATCCTAACTTATTTAACATATTGAAACAGGAAAATGGCAACTCAAGGCCAAGTTTAAACATTATTTATTAAGAAGACTCTCGTAAAAGAAAGCCTCGCGGCCTTTCTTTCTATGCTCAATCTAACAAAAAATCTCAACGACATGATGGGATGATGGCTAATAAACAAAACTACACCTGATATGTGCTCTTCTATAAAAATCAACAAGATGAACGAAGACGAAGACGAAACTCTCAAAACAAACAAACAAATTTGCGCGGACCTAAACCAAACATGCAATCTTTAAAATGTTAAATATTAACACATTGGTTAACAATGTAAAAGGAATACAGATTGAGACACATAATGAGGCGAATGACTCATTTATCTCGATTAGGGCTTTTCTAATACTGCACTTCTTTTGTTATAGCTCGAAAACTTTTAAGCTATTGCAATTAGCATTCTCATTATAAAATGTCAAGGTTAGAAGACTTGAAAAACGAATTAGGATCTTTGTTATAATAGTGGAATGAAATTGACAATTGAAAAGTATGTTTTATTACTGATGCAAGATACAATATATAATATTGAGACAAGCTAATATCAAGCAGCTAATATTGTACAAGTAAATGACCCAGTAAATACAATCAAATGACTTTTATAAATACTTGATTTCTTGCATGATTTAAGCTTCCTATTAATTCAAAATATTTGAATTAAATGCAATCATATCTTAACTATTAACATGCCCCCACAAGATTGACGGTCTATGAGTTAGTCCAATCTTGTTCACTAAAAACTGAAACCTTGAACGTGGAGTTGGTTTAGTGAGGCCATCGGCTAGTTGTTGGTCCCCGGCGATGTGTGAAACACGGATTGATTGATCGGATACTTTTTCACGAACAAAATTAAAATCAAGTGAAAGGTGCTTCATGCGCGAGTGAAAAATAGGATTGGCAGAATATTGTGTTGCACTTAGGTTATCACAGAAAATGGTTGGTGTGATGGTGGATTTGAATCCGAGTTCATGTAAGAGAGATTTTAGCCAGAGAACTTCAGTGGTTGTAGATGCAACTGCCCGAAATTCCGCTTCTGTTGAAGAGCGGGCTACGGTGGGTTATCTTTTGGAACTCCATGCGATTGGATTAGAACCAAGGTAGACAATATAACCAGTTGTGCTTCGATAGTTATCTTTGTCGTCGGCCCAATCTGCATCGGTAAATGCATGGAGTTGTAACGGTGATTTATAGCGGAGTAAAATATCTTTGTTTATCGACCCATCAAGATAACGAAGTAGATGTTTAAGGGCATTCCAATGGGTAGTGGTGGGAGCATGCATATATTATGATAATTTGTTTACCATGAATGCCACATCTGGTCGTTTAAGGGAAAGGTATTGTAAAGCCCCGACTGAGGCTGTATATTCTGTGGGCGACGAAAGCGGTGTGCCACTATTTAATGTGATGGGATCAGAGCAAGTAATTGGTGTGGTCATCGACTTGCATTCACTCATATTGGCTCGTTGTAGTAGATCATGGATGTATTTAGTTTAAGAGAGAAGCATACCATGTGAATGTGGGAGAACCTCAACACCAATAAAGTAGGATAGAGTGCCGAGATCTTTAAGGTAGAATTTGGTGGAGAGAGAGGAAATGAAGGAGTTAATGATGTGAGTATTTGGTCCGGTGATGATGATGTCATCAACGTATACCAAGATATAGATTAGAGATGAACCAGAAGTGTGCATGAACAACGAAGGATCTGATATGGTGGGTTGAAAACCTTTGAGGTGGAGGTGAGATTTTAATTCTTCATACCAAGCTGCTTGTCGAAGCCCATATATGGCTTTATTTTGTTTGCATATATGAGATGGAAAGGATGTGTTTATGAAACCGGGTGGTTGAGCCATATATACGTTTTCTGATAATGTGCCTTGTAGAAAAGCATTGTTAATATCGAGTTGGCGAAGACTCCAATTATGTGATACGGCTAAGGAAAGAATGAGACGAAGGTGGCAGGTTTGACGAACAGACTAAATGTTTCGGCATAGTCGATTCCCAAGCGTTGGTGAAAACCTTTGGCTACAAGGCGAGCCTTGAGGCGGTCTATAGTACCATCGGGTTTATACTTGGTGTGGAAGACCCATTTAGATCCAACAAGGTTTGAAGCATGATCATAAGGTACTGACGGGTGGATTGTAGAGCCACCCTTAAGTGTCGTAATTCTAGTTAAAACGTGTGCGTTTATGTATAAATTCAAGGATTTAGATTACTACTCTATGTTGTGTAATGCAGGTACAAATGCGGAGAAAAGATTGCTCGGGTGTGTTCAGATGAAAAGGAACAAGAGACTCAATGCGGGAAGTCAACAACCAAGAATTGATAAAGAAAAATGGAATTTTGAACTAGGTCTACCGTAGCTTATGGTAGCCACCGTAAGCTACGCTAGGGGTCTACCGTAAAAAGCCACCATAAACAGACACTTTCCCCCGTAGGAACTTCAGGGCTACCGTAGCTTACGGCAGCCACCGTAGCTTACTGTAGCCTCAGCATTTTGATGTCGGTTACAACTCGAAAAATGGGTTTTAAAGGACTTTTGGGTTCCATTCTTGGGGATTCCGAACTAGACAATTGGTGTGGGTGATTTTGGTGCCTTGGAACAATATTTTGGGTGTTTCTAATTGAAGGTTAACATCATAATCTTTGATTGAATTGGATTAAACATTGGATTGATGAAACCAATCATGTGTGGCTAAACCCTTTGGTGTTTCTCTTGGATGTAAGGTTATTCACAATACATTTATATTTATTGTTCTTGAATTTGGATTGGTTATCTAATTGTTGAGGTTAGTATAACTATGATGTTTATTTGATTGTTTGTAATTTGTCCATATCGTTTTAAACCTAGTTTCGTTCTACGTTCTTGGTGTCGTTGACAATTGAGATTTAGTAGAAGGAATTAGGGTTAAGACTATATTGATTGATTATTAAGTAACGACCTCGCATTCTAGGAATCCGAATATTAGTTCTTGATTAATCACAAACAATTACACTTACACAAAATAAAGATATTATGATTTATCCATTGAACTTTAATAAAAGTGTTGAGTAATAACCCGAATTCCAAGAGGAATACTTACTTAAGCAATTGTTTACAACTTTCGTTTAGTTTATTTAGTTTATAAAATCAAATCAAAACCAACTTGAGAATTACTTTTTCGTCATTTACATTTATATTAGTTTAATTGTTGAGTTACTTGGTAACACATATTCCACAAACTCCTCGTGTTCGACACCCACTTACCGCTATCTAGTTAGTTGTATTTGGTTTATTTTTGCGTGAGTCTTCGAGCTCGTGTCAAATTTTGGCACCGTTTCCAGGGAGTAGTGCGCAACGTGTGTTATTTTTGTAGTTTTTGTTTAATTGTTATTGTCAGTTTTACACTGGTTGTGCTAGTGTGCAGGTACTTACAGGTATATGCATACACTACGCTTGCGGTCTTCATAACCGTTAGCTTTTGATCCGGAAATCGAGAGAACTTTTCGCCAGAATCGGATTCTTCAAAGGGAGAACAAGATTATTGGGTCACCAAGCACACAAAGTCGAACAACTGACACCACAATCATGACTTCGGAACAAACTTTACCGCCAATGCCACCACCCATCAATCCACAGAACCCACCATCCACTGAACCCATTACCACCACAAATCCTACAAGCGAGCCTACTTCAACCGTGTTTAGCTTTCAACCACCAGCTAACCTTCCACCCTTGTCCAACTTCATGCCTATTCAAGGACAATCATCGACTTCATCACAACAATCACCTTTTCACTTTCAACAGCATCCATTCTACCATCAACAACCATACACATTTCCCCAAGACCCACCCATAACTCATATTTCACCGGGTCCTAGATCGGGCCCGCATTTGTTTGGTGGGCACATTATGGAGATAACAATGAAGGGTATGAAGAATTTGAAGAAGGATATGTAAGTCGAGTTGATGGGAGTCAATTGAGGGTGCAAGGGAAATTCGGGTATGGACCCGAACAACAACCGCAACAACTGGTGCAAAAATGGGGTAAATATCAATCAAATACAACAACCACAACCATTGCAATAAGTTCCACAACAACCGCAATATCAAAAACCTCAACAACCAAGTCCTCAACCACAATTCCAACAATATGCCCAACAAAGGCCCATTTACCGGCAAATGGGCCAACCAAAGTACCATTGGGGGTACCAAGAAGGCATGCAAGGGAGATGGCTAGGGGAATTGAAGCTCATTTTAGACCGGTCATTAACAATAACCCATCTCCGGTAGTTATTCCTCAAAACCAAAATGGAAGAACGTTTGAGGTGAGAACCAATGCGCTCCAAAGTTTACCAAAGTATAAGGGTCTAGCAAAGGAAGAACCTTGTTTTCATTTGGAGGCATATGACTCTATTTGCAACACGATTGGGGGTCAAGGTTTTTCACCGAATGAAGTTAAGTTGGTTTTATTCCAATTATCGTTAGAAGATAAGGCAAAGAGATGGTTCTACACTTTGCCTTCCGCATCAATTATACCTGGGCCGAGATGCAACAAAGGTTCTTGGAAGAGTTTTACACGGCCCAAAAGACTAATGATGCGAGACGAAGTTTGAGAAGCTTCCAACAACAATCGGGTGAGATGTTTCATGAAGCATTCGAGAGGTTTAATATGATGATCAAAAATTGTCCTCACCATGGTATAGCTCTTTGGGAATTGATGAATGCTTTTCATGAGGGGTTAAATGCGGAAGATGAGAGGGACTTAATGTCAATCACAAATGGTACATTCGGTACCAATTATGAACAAGATGATTGGGCATTCTTGGAGCAAATGTCGGTCACATCGAAGAGAAAGGCTCAAACCGCAAGAAGAGCAAGGCCGGCAATTGGAAGGCCGCAAGTCCATGCCGTAGAAGATGTAGGAGTACAAACCACTAACCAAAGAATTGATGTTTGTACAAATTGCAATGAGTTAGGTCATGCGGCGGATGTGTGTACGGTGGGACAAGCACAAGTAGAGAAAGTGAATGCACTTCAAGGTCAAGGGGGAGGTGGTCAAAATTATAACATGAATTCAAACACTTACCACCCCGGGTTGAAAAATCATCCCAATTTTCGTTATGGGAATCTGGCTACTCAATCTAATCCGAATTTCCAAGGGAATCAATTATGTTCCACGCCAACAATACAACAATCAAGGCTTTCAAAGTCAATTTCAACAAACGGGAAGTGGTCAAAGTGGGTGTTCGGGTCAAAGTTCTTCAAGTGGGAATGAAGTCATAGATATGCTTAGGATGATACAACAAGACATGCAAAGGAGAAATCAACTTGATGAAGTGTGCATGCAAAAGTATGAAGTCTGTGACAAAGCCATTCAATCGTTGACCACTCAAATGGATCAACTTGCAACCGATGTTGAGAATTTGAAGAAAAACAGCTCGAGCTTAAAGAAGGGGAACAACGTGCATATCAATGCGGCATGTCTTTTACCTAATTTTGGAATTTCTAGTGTTCAAGTTGATCAAACATCACAGTTTGTTGAGGGGGTGGTGGAAGATATTAGTGATGAGACTGAAAATGTGAGTAATTGTGAAACAATTTTTCAAAACAACTCTGAATTTCAACCGAATGAAATATCTTTTTGTGAAAATTGTTCTTGTGATAAATGTTTAAATGACAAATTAACCAAAATAAGGGATGAGAGGGTTGATAATAATATTATCCCGAGTAAACTTCAAGACCCAGGAGTGCCCCTTTTATCAATCCAAATTGGTGAATTTAAAACTGATCGGGCACTACTAGATCTTGGAGCTTGTATTAGTATAATGCCCGGTAGTTTATATGATCAGTATGAGTTTGGTCCGCTACAAAAAGTAAACACCACCGTGGTTTTAGCGGATCAAACCCATACACTTTCCCGAGGCATGATATATAATGTGATGGTACATGTGGAGGATTTCTGTTACTCAGTTGACTTTTTAGTACTTGATTATGCTAAAAATGTAACTAATACACAACCCACAGTCATATTGGGTAGACCCTTCCTCGCCACTTCACTTGCAGTAATTGATTGTGCTAAGGGGACACTGGGAATTAAATGTGGGAATCGTGATAAACGGTTATTATTATTTGAAAATACTACTGACCCTTTTATTGACAAGGAAAGCCTAAAGGTGGATTTTGTTAACAAGTGTGTATCCTTGAGCAAGGATCACACGAAAATGGAGTGTTTTGTGATTGACAGGTCAGTTGAGAAGAAAGAAGCTGAACATCAACAGAGTGAGAAGGTGGCAGAAAAGGTGGCAGACCAAGGAAGACAAAAGTGAGACATCCACCTAACCTAAATGATCCAGGGTGGAGGATGAGGATGTTCGGGCCCGACCCTGGTTTGCCGGAAGACTGGCAACAGTTGCTTGAAAAAGAGCGTGCTTATAACGAGAAGGCTGCACGGGAGTGGGCCAGTCACCCACCTTGAATGTCATAAAAGTTTCAAAAAGGTGGTAATTGTACATTTTGTATATTTTTATTTTTATTTTGCTCTATAATTTCTAGTTTGTTTGTTATTAATGGTATTTTAAGTTACCATCTTAGCAAAAACCAAGTGTGGGGAAATTCTTATGGATTTCTCTTCGACACTATGTTGGGGACAACACGGGTTTTTCATGAATGGAAGTGGAGTTTTTAATTTCTCAAAACCATACATTGGGGACAATGTATCCCAAGTGTGGGGATGGGGGAAATTTTTTGTTCTTAAAAATTTTTCATAAAATTAAAGAAAAAGAAAAGAGAAAAAAATAAAAAAATAAAAATAAAAAATTTAAAGAAAGTCGGAAAGTGGTAAGATGGCGGGGTAAGGTTTTGGTCCCTTTTCATGGTCACAATTCCCTAAAGGTTAAGTTTGCTTAGTTGTTTTAAGAAAACGAGGTTGTGTAGTATTCTAGTCAAGGTTAGCATGCTTTCGGTACAATAACCTTCATAACATGTCCATGTCCACTTGTTTATTGGGAAAGTGAAGAGCGGTGATGGATTGGTTATTCTCCGTTAGAACTTGTGCTATCAATGCATTTTGAGACCTTAGCTTGGCATAAGTGCAAAAGTGATAGAGGCAATTAGGTTTAAACCTCGTCTGGATGAGCGTGAGTGTGGGTTTTGGGGGTTTGGGCCTCATACATTACACATATGAGCGTGGGCAATGAGAGGGTCAGGGGGTTGGTTCCCTTAGAAAACTTTATTGAACTTATTCTTCTGATTTAATCAACCCCGATGTTATGTTGCGAGACGATCCGACTTGGTAGGTATTTCTTTGTATTTGTAATTGTTATAGTACTAATCAATAGGAAGTATTGAGTATTATGTTTACTCAAAAAAAAAGAAAGAAAAATGTAAAAAAAACAAAGAAAAACAAAGAAAAAGTTGAGAGTCAATGTTTAAAGTATGGTGTAGTGAGTGTTGAGATGCAAGTTAGTAATGTTTATTGTTGTTTATATTATTGTTTATTTAGTTTTGATGTAATAAGCCGGATCGGATCGCCTGAGCTACTTTCAATATTCCATTCCATACCCTTACACCTAGCCCCGTTATAACCCGATTTAAGTCCTCTTGATTTGTATTTGTGTCAAAGCATATATAGGTAGAGATTTGATGGTAGTACAAGCGTATGCGAGGAGAATTGAGTATTATTGGAAAATATAGAACGATCACCGATAAGAGGGTTAATGAGTGACGGTGTGTTATGTGTGAGTAAAGCCGAAAGCATGTTAAGGTTGACTAGAATTCTATGTTTTAAATATAATATTTAGTGATACAAATGCAAACCTCTAATAATGAGAGAATAGGGTATGATTGGGGACCTTGACTGAGCCGGGCTTTGTGGTATGTTTGGTGGTTATGTTTTAAAAACAAGAAATTGTTTGAGTTGCTTGAGGGCAAGCAACGTGTAAGTGTAGGGATGTGATAGGTGGATTGTAGAGCCACCCTTAAGTGTCGTAATTCTAGTTAAAATGTGTGCGTTTATGTATAAATTCAAGGATTTGGATTACTACACTATGTTGTGTAATGCAGGTACAAATGAGGAGAAAAGGTTGCTCGAGTGTGTTCAGATGAAAAGGAACAAGAGACTCAATGCGGGAAGTCAACAGCCAAGAATTGATAAAGAAAAATGGGATTTTGAACTAGGTCTACCGTAGCTTACGGTAGCCACCGTAAGCTACGCTAGGGGTCTACCGTAAAAAGCCACATAAACAGACACTTTCCCCCGTAGGAACTTCAGGGCTACCGTAGCTTACGGTAGCCTCAGCATTTTGATGTCAATTACAACTCGAAAAATGGGTTTTAAAGGACTTTTGGGTTTCATTCTTGGGGATTCCGAACTAGACAATTGATGTGGGTGATTTTGGTGCCTTGGAACAATATTTTGGGTGTTTCTAATTGAAGGTTAACATCATAATCTTTGATTGAATTGGATTAAACATTGGATTGATGAAACCAATCATGTGTGGCTAAACCCTTTGGTGTTTCTCTTGGATGTAAGGTTATTCACAATACATTTATATTTATTGTTCTTGAATTTGGATTGGTTATCTAATTGTTGAGGTTAGTATAACTATGATGTTTGTTTGATTGTTTGTAATTTGTCCATATCGTTTTAAACCTAGTTTCGTTCTACGTTCTTGGTGTCGTTGACAATTGAGATTTAGTAGAAGGAATTAGGGTTAAGACTATATTGATTGATTATTAAGTAACGACCTCGCGTTCTAGGAATCCGAATATTAGTTCTTGATTAATCACAAACAATTACACTTACACAAAATAAAGATATTATGATTTATCCATTGAACTTTAATAAAAGTGTTGAGTAATAACCCGAATTCCAAGAGGAATACTTGCTTAAGCAATTGTTTACAACTTTCGTTTAGTTTATTTAGTTTATAAAATCAAATCAAAACCAACTTGAGAATTACTTTTTCGTCATTTACATTTATATTAGTTTAATTGTTGAGTTACTTGGTAACACATATTCCACAAACTCCTCGTGTTCGACACCCACTTACCGCTATCTAGTTAGTTGTATTTGGTTTATTTTTGCGCGAGTCTTCGACCTCGTGTCAGGTACAAGGGTCCAAGTATTATTTTTCGTTAGGGCCTCGTATTCTTCGGTCATAGAATTTCTCCAAAGTGGGTGCTTTAAGGCTTGGGTAATAGTTGAAGGTTTGGTAATTGGACCGTTTATGGCGGTGTAGAGTTGAAAGGTAGGATTGTGATATCGTGGATTTGGCTTGCGTATGCGAGGTATGGTTATAGGTTTGGTGGATGTGATGGTAATGTTATTTGTAGTGTCCAACTGATGGTGTGTGGTGTTTGAGGTTGCGAGATTAGTAACGGTAGATTTACTTGTGGGTAATTGGTTTTGGGTGTTTTGGTCAGTGGGTGATATAAGGGAATCCGAAATGGGATTGGTAGGTGGGCCGGTTGTGGAGATTAAATTTGGGCCGGATTGGGGAGTGTTGGATGGTGTAATGTTTTCAGAATTATTTGGAATAGAATTTTGGGCTGGGTTAGAATGTATAAGTGGTCTTGTTGGGCTAGTATGTGGGGCCGAAGGAGATGAAGAACGAGAATTTGTGGAAGTTGTGATGATGGGAATAGCAATTGGAAGCCACTCCATGGCATTAGGTGGTGAGACTTGAGTAGTGGTGAGTTCTTCATATGGGAATTTATTTTCAATAAAATGAACATGTCTAGAAGTGTGAATTTTGTTTGAAACGGGATCAAGTGCATAGTAAGCACTTTGGGAAGGGGAATATCCTACAAAAATGCATTGTGTGGATTTTGGATATAGTTTATGGGAAGAGTATGGTCATAACCAAGGAAAGCAAAGGCAACCAATTTTTCATAGTTTGGTTGTTTGTTAAATAGTTTGTGAAATGGGGAAGTATTTTGTAAAGTGGGTGTGGGTAATCGATTTATAAGGTAAGCGACTGTGGCGAAAGCAAAAGGCCAGTGGGTAGTGGGCATTTTTGCATGGGTAAGTAAGGATAGGCCGGTTTCAACGAGGTGACGATGTCTACATTCGGCGTATCCATTGTGTTCGGGAGTGTGTGGTGGTGAAGTAAGGTGAGAGATACCTTGATATTGAAGGTGAGAAGATTGCTTAATATACTCACCACCATTGTCGGAGAACAATTGTTTGATGGTAGTTTGAAAAAAAATTTCAACTAATTTTTGAAAACGAATAAAGGTAGATAAAGAGTCGGATTTATTTTTAATTAGGTATAACCATGTATATTTGGTGAAATGGTCTACAAAAATAATATAATACTTGTAACCATCAATTGAGGTGATTGGAGAGGACCAAACGTCCGAGAAGATTAGTACTAAAGGTGCATATGAAGATATAGAAGATTTATAAAAGGTAATTTATGACTCTTGTTTATGTGACAAGAGTTGCAATTATCATCCGAGTGATAAATGCAATCAACAAAGGAAGATAAATGTTTTAGAGTCGTAGTGTTTGGGTGTCCCAATCTATGATGCCAAAACTTGGAAGTGGTTTTGTGAATTGTGTAGATAGACGGAGGATAATGAGAAGTAGAACGAAGTTCATAAATTCCGTGACTAACTTTTCCTTCAAGAAGTAGAAGATTTGAACCTGGATCCTTGATAAAGAAAGTGCTACGAAAAAATTGAATTGGAACATTATTATCATAAGATAAACGAGATATAGAGATAATGTTTCTAGAGATGGAAGGAACACAAAGAACATTTTTTAGTATGAGAGTGGTGGTTTGTGTATGTATAAGAAATGAACCAATATGAGTGATTTTAAGAGATGAACCGTCACCAATAATAAGCTCCTCGGTTCCAGCATATGATGCGTTGTTGGCCAACGCGTTTAAGTCGTTTGTTACATGATGGGTAGCTCCACTATCCATTAACCATTTGGTGGCTGACTTGTTTTTCATAGTCATCACATTGGCTTGTGGTGCAGTTTTAGTGGGGAGCTTACGAATAAAAGGTGGAACGGTTACATGGGGCATAAACTTTTTGAAAACGGGGCAATTGGTAAGGGTATGGCTTTTGGTATGACACCATTGGCATTTGTCAAGAAAAGGCTGATTACCATTAGGTGATGAAGCCATGAAAGCAGAGACGGGTTTGAATTCATTTGTGTTTGCCATTATGAGAGTTCGAGCAAACAAGAGGGGGTTTGACAGAAGATATGCGTCTGGAAGTTGCAGGGATCTTGTGGTGGTCTTGAAGTGAGTTTAGGTCACCGGTGTAAAGATACGTTTAGGTGTATGAATGCTTTTAGATAATCGATGACTGTGATACCATTATAATAGTGGAATGAAATTGACAATTGAAAAGTATGTTTTATTACTGATGCAAGATACAATATATAATATTGAGACAAGCTAATATCAAGAAGCTAATATTGTACAAGTAAATGACCCAGTAAATACAATCAAATGACTTTTATAAATACTTAGATTTTCTGGCATGATTTAAGCTTCATGTTAATTCAAAATATTTGAATTAAATATGATCATATCTTAACTATTAACACTTTGAAGGTTTTAGCCAAATAATTAAAAGGTTGCAATCATAAAATAGACAGCTATTAAAAAAATATTGTCTCCTCCAAGAGGAGGATGATCATATCAAAGATATATATAAATAAATAAAAGACAAGTTGTATGCTTGATTTATTTGATACAAACTTATGATAGAAATAAACTAGTGAACCGACCAAACTACAAATGATATGGTAGGTACGTCTGCTCACCACAATTCAAGTTGCTTTCTTTTCTATTTTCTTTCAAATTTATAAAACTATATGCATGCATCACACATATTTTTTTCTAAGTCTTAAATATTTTTAAAATATTCACACTTTTTTATGCAACATTATTTTTATATAAAAAAAAGTTATATCACAAAATTAAGTAGTATATTCTCTTTTATTAGAGCTCCTTCTTGTTATACTTTTTATTAAAAAACTTTGATTTTTAAAAAAAAAAAACAAATAGTCTGCATATAAAATGCATGATTATGTAAATGCGCAATTACGAAATAGATTGTGTAATTAGTTTTATTAATTGCGTAATTATTTATATAAGTACGTAATTATGTGTATATGCGTAATTGATCATATAGGTTGTGTACTTTTTACATAAGTTACGTAGTTATGTAATATTGTGTGTAACCATAAATGTGCAAATCAAGTTACGCATTTATATCATGTCACTGCGTGTTTGTTTTAAATATAATCAATGGCTCTACTTCCTTTGTTTATATAATATAATAACATCAAGAAACGTTAAGGGGTAGCGCGAATAAAAGTGTAGTCATTCATAAAAAGAAAAGGAAAACTTTACATTAACAATGTATTTCGTCAAGAAATTAAAGGATAACGCGTCATCAACCCATACTAGATTCGCCTCTAAACTCAGCTCTGCATATACCAGTTATATAATATCTTAGCCCTACATATACCAATATACTGAATTATTTATGAAAATATAATCGTATAAGCTTTACCACCATAAAGTTTGAAAACGAAAGGTATAACATTTTTACTTTCTACCTTTTTTAAAAAACGAAGACATGTAACAGAAGAACAAAAAAAAAACTTAACACTAAAAATATACTTTGTCAAAAATTTAAAGGGTAACATGTCATCAACCCATGCTACATATACCAACTAGTGTTTTGCCCGGAACATGTCGGTAAAACTCAGATAGTGGTAAAACCCAAGTGTGGGCATTGAGGCAGTAACTCGACACAAATTCGGTCGGTTTCGGTTACTTTCCTTTTGGTACCAGAGCTAAAAAGTGGAAAAATATAATAAAAAAAATGAGGTGGACCAATGTGGTGGCGTCGGCTAAAAAACTCGGGCGTTGATAAACCCAAACATTGTCGGTTTTGTGCTTAGAGACTTGAGTCTACGCTAATTCGGCCGGTTTCCCTTATATTCGTTACGATACTAGAACTAATAAAACAAAAAAAAAGATTAATTGACCAGAAAATATGATCATATAAGCTTTACCACCAATAAAGTTTGAAAATGAAAGGTATCACTTTTTAACTTTCTACCTTTTTTAAAAAACGAAGACATGTAAATAGAGATTGGATATTGTATAATTCCGTCCACGTGAGGAAATGACCACGTGTATGGCTAGAATATCTTCAGTAGTTGCTTTCCGACCACCTTAACTTTCGAGGAACGTAAGATATGCATCAACGGCTATAGTTCCACCAACGGCTATGGCTGATCAATGGCCACAATTTAATTGGCGGCTGCCGACCTATTCTTGATCTTAACCAGGATTCCATATTCCTTTTTTGTGACGTCAACGACCGATGCTACACCAGGAAGACTAAGTAATGGTCGATTTTTAGACTTTTGTTACTATATCAGCCGACTATATTTTATATACCATGTGGTTTAGTTTATTCACTTTAAGTTTGGTTAATAGCATATGAAATTAAATATATTTAGTTATTTTATTTGAAAAAATCTCCCTACTCAATTTTTATATATTAAGATCTTCTGAAAATATTAAAAATGTGTATACGTATAAATATCTTTTTTCTTTTCTTAAATTAACATGAGGTTTTATTAAACCAAAAGGATGAAAAGCATGCCTTACTCATTGTTGATTTTATGATTTTTGTGATTCAAAATAGCAATTTTAGATTCAAGTGATATTTTAAATTGAGATATACGTAGGCAGTGTTGTAAAAATCGTTAGTCGCTAGTCGGACGGTGGGGTGAGGACTAGCGATTAATCGGGATTAATCGGATCGGACTTTAATGTATATTTTTCAGCTTTATATATGCGCGCATACATTTTTATATGTAATTTTCAGTTTTATACATACAAAAATATATTTTGGTTGGAAATTGGCTAGAATCTCACTAGAAAACGCTGGTTTTTGCTGGAATCTCACTAGAAACCGCTGATTTTGGTCGGAATCTCGCCGGGGAACTGCTGGTTTTGGTCGGAAACTCGCTGGAAACCGCCGATTTTGGCCAGATTTGACATTTCACCGATTAATTGGCCGACTAGCTCAAAAATAATCAATGAAGTGGAGACTAGCGATTAATCGAGAATTAATCGGTGTCTAGTCAGGATTTTTGCAATGTTGTATGTAGGGTATGTCATTTTATTCACGTTTCTAACATCCTTTACATCATAAACTTATTAATGGAATATAGAGTCGTTTGTGGGTTTCTTCCTCCTGTGCTTTGTTAAAGTAGCTATTTTATTCATTTAGTTTTAAAATTTATTATTTTAGTCGGTTATCTTTCATTTTTGTTACAATCAAATCTATTAGAGTTCTTTTGGCAACAAAAGGCATTTAGGTACTTTTGCATTAGGTACAAGAAGTTAAAGTAACATGTAAACTCAACGCTCACCCAAATTCCATCATCATAATCTCTTATGGAATTGTAACAAAGAGGTTAACGTAATGCTCGTGTAACAAAGATTCCACCTAGTCAGAAATCATAAAAGCCCTTCACGTCTGATATATTTCTGGTTTAAAGATAATATTGAATAAGTTAACCAGTTTGTTACACGAGCTTACTACCTTACCCCTTCTCATCTTAAAAACTGTTAAGTCTCACCCCTTCCTATGTTATTGGTTATTGAGAAGTGGGTTTGTGGCTTTCTTTGTGCAAGTATATTTGTCATCTCACCTTGATGGCCTGCTCTTTGACTAAAACCCACCTGGACTCATAATGACTTCCACATGTCCATCCTCTCCCCTTAGTTACCTTTTCTCGTGTATATATTTGCCACCAGCAAACGACGTTGAGTTTCTAGTTAATGTCTCATCTGGTATAACCTTGCAGTTTTTTCACCAGCTGTAATCTCCTCGTCTCATCAAAAGACAGTTGATATGTGTGTTACGTCCATATTGCTAAAAGTGAGCAAACATGATTCCTTTTTCTTAAAGAACGAGTTTATAATGGCCACTATTCAAGTCGTGGGGCACTGCAAAGTCTAGGAGATCCATACCGTCTTCTGAACACTAAAACCAAAACCCTCATGTACGAAAGTAATCGCTATCCTTACCAATGTGACCATTAAAATTATAAATCACACTTTTTTAATATGATTTTGCCGGAACTTGTATGTTTGCTAATGGATGAAAAATCTTGCTAACGTGTATAAATCACACATTTTTTTTCATTTGAATATGATTTTGCTAGAACTTGCTATGTTTGTTAATGGATGAAAATGTTTTTGGCTAAAAAAAATCTCGTTCCATAAGAAGACTTTAAGATCACCTCAGAAGGAGGGAACTAGCGTGATCACTTAAAAACACACAACATTGTGGCTTGGGCATGATCACATCATTTTCATGGGCCAAAACTAGATAAAATCAGGTTGTTGTTCATAAACAATTAATACGGATATTTATAAAATATTTGCAAAACTTGATTATTTGTACATTAATGACAAATAGAGATTGTTGCCATCCATGCATATTGTTTTGAGAATAAAAAAATTTTAAAGCATAGGTTATGTGATAAGTCAAAAAGCCGACTTCTCTACTGTTAACATGTTTCAACTTCAACTCCCATAAACACTATGTGGTGATCACCACAAAGGAGAATGCTACACTCTC
Organism: Bidens hawaiensis; assembly: GCF_021521415.1. NCBI lineage: Eukaryota > Viridiplantae > Streptophyta > Magnoliopsida > Asterales > Asteraceae > Bidens > Bidens hawaiensis. The sequence goes on from NW_027506591.1 coordinate 46,850, forward strand.
TTTACCATGTTCGCCACCTTTATTTCACATTTGGAGTCCATATAGTTAAAACCCCTCGACGACATATTGTCATCTGGACTTATGGTTTTCAGCAAGTACAAATTGCTCATTCGGAACTTCATCTGAATTATAGCTCATCCGAAACTTCATTTGAATAATAGCACATCTGCGATTAATTAAACACTTAAATATATAAGCGAGTTAATATATTCATGACTTATGTGTAATTACAATCAAAACTTAACCGAGGCTTTTTGTGTGGGAATCTAAATTTGAGAGTTGGGCAAAGCTATGTGATGTAAAGACGCCATCCATGCCACATGAACATGATGCCGCCATGAACACCACATCGAGCATCTTTTGTTAGGCACGCGTGCATGGAACGCCATCGCAATAACGAGGTTATCAAAGAAAGTGGTGGGTCCATCCCATTAACAATCAAATGAATTAATTGTTTAAACCAATAAAAAAATCATCTCACATCACTTAACAACTTCCTTTTTCTATATAAGTTTTTCTTTGAATGACCAGTGAATCCTTCAAATGGCTACTAATTAAATTCACCACATCATGACACACTCATCTTTCGATCTGGAAAAACCGTCGCCTAAGGTCAATGCCTGTAAATACTCGCTCGACTGGACGAAAGTGCGTTGAGATAAAACATATTCAATTCAAGTATTCAACTAGTGAAAAACACATACTCGCCTAGTCTCCCATCATCATCCTGATACCTTTAATACTAAATGTTAGGAACATGAATCAAACTTGAGTCACATAAATACCAACACTTAAATTAATGAATGGCTAGATATCCTACGTGAACCAAAAATAAAACATTTTTTAATTTTTTTCAAACTATGAATTTTTATAAGCAACCAACGCAAAAACAACACAACACCGCAAGCAACCTCCACAAGCGGAGGACAGCCACCCAAAAGAAAAAAAATTACATAACAACAAAATTACATCAATCCGACGTAGTAACGATTTATGTTCAGACCTATACTTAAACCAAAGAAAACCATGAGCTTTTATGTCTCCTGTAACCTCTTCCAAAATAACCTCATAAAACATTTTTAATGATGAAACAGAAACTTAGTAAAGATTAATTAGTTATTATTTTAGGGATATGTTATTCGTACACCGTTTGGTTATCCACACACCCTACATACGTTTGTATAAAGGCTATACTATCGTATGAAACCTTACTTGAAAGGGTGTGTGGAGAAGTAACCAAAGCCTTATTTTATTTAGTATAATTAAATGAGGGTCCCCTTAAATAAAATACAAGTAGCCGTTGGAAATGGAGATTTTGCTCTATTTAAAGCCCCCCCCTTGAGTTATTCATCCACAATTGCAAGCTGGCTGTTTCTTCTAAAAGCTGACAAAAACCCCTTCTTCGGGTTTCTTCTTTTATAGATCCCATTTTATGTCATAAATTTAACATAACTTAATGTCAATTCAATAATTACTTTTTTATTTCTTCCAATTTCTTAGCGTTTGATCCGTCTTTATTTGAGATCATTCTCGTAGCTTTTTCATTTTTTTTTACTTAAATCTTAATCTGCAAACCTTTTTTTTTTAACGGAGGCAGTTATGATGAAATCAACCGGTGACAACAAGCACCGGTTCGGAAATCCGACGTGGAATTGCGGTTCAAACCGTAGTTTATTTCCATATCCATCTGATAACTTGCTTTTAACGAGTTATCTCGCCGGCAGTCACTTTTTCGGTGCCGGTGCCGGTGCCGGTTTTATGTCTTTGCCTCCGGCAGTTTCCGGTTTCCGGCCATCGCAGCTCTACCATCAACAACCGCCGCTTCTTCCTCTACCGATCAATTATCGAAACACGAACATCACTCGTAGTTATAGCAGTCCAAATAATAATAATAATAAACGATTATCGCTGAAAAAATCGAAGAAGAATCAGAAGAATGATTCGAAGAAGGAGGTTAGGTTTCCGGTTCCTCCGGCCACGGCCGAGGAGAAGCAGCCGCCGCCGGAAAATTGCTCACCGGAATCGTTGATTAGTGATATAATTAGACCAGATCCGAAGGAATTGGATCTACCGAAGGATGTTACGATTTCTAGGGTTTCTGTTGATGATGTTGATGAGTTTTCAGGTTCTGCAGTGTTTAGTCCTTCACCGCCGCCGAGCAGCTTGCCGTTGCCGACTTTTTCACTCCGGTCAAAGGCTAGTTGCAAGACACAGGCTTCCGCCGTAGCTTCCGGTGTTGACGCTGGAGCTACTGATGGTCTCCGGCGACTTCTACGTATTTGATAATAATAATATTATTATGCATGCTACTGTAGTATATTAAAGAAGGAAACAATCTTTTATTTGATGCTTGTTTTCATCTTCTATCTTTCATTGTGTTTGAAAGAATTGTTGTTTTGTGTTTATTTTCGTGTAATCTGTGTTTATTGCCAGAGTTTTTTATTATTGGCGGTGCACAAGAAGCTAATTTTCAAAATATGTAATAAAATGTTTCCTGTTATTTTCATGTAATGGTACTTATAAATGCATCATTTTTATTTCATGAATTCCAGTTATAAAATATATTATGTTGTAGTATTGTTATACAATATAACTATAACATTGTATAATACATGGCTGTAAGGGGGTGAATGAAACCGACAAAACCAAACCGAAAGCGGATATTTGTGCGGCCTCAATTAACTTTGAATCGAATCGAACCAAGCCACTCATATTTTCATAAATTTCTAATTTATGTATCTCCATCTCTTGTATTTATATTGTTTAGCTCTATTTTATGTATTTTATATCTTCATTTCATGTATTTATACATTCATTTTATGTATTAATGCATCAATTTATGTATTTCCAATTAAATTTTTTAGCTCAACTTTGATTTTGGTTAACGAAATTAGATGAACAGAAAGCTGAAAATTAACTGAAAACTGATTGGATAATTTGATAGAGGCTAATAACCGACATCATACCGTCAATAATATTAGGAACATTGTAAATGTATTTTATTATTCGTTTTTAATTTCTGTACTCTGAAGGCAAAACTTTTACAGGTTCAATGCTGGCAATATCGTAATCATCTAAAATATTATTCAACGCGTTTTTAGACCAAAAAAGAAGTCTTCTGTGGATTTTGTATTAAGTTATAGAGTGTAGACTACACAATACACATCAATAATATTGAGAACAAAATATGTGATCTTCAACCACCGCTGGGAGGTGGTGCCGGCGGTGATAAATTATGTACCAAATATAATTTCTAAAAATGAACGGTGTTAATAACATAACCAAAACTCCAAAAGTGAACTGTCAAAGATAACTTCTTATGTGTGATGCTGCTACCAGAACTTAATGGATTTGAATTCTAATAATAGTGTGCTAGGAGAAGACATACTTGATCTAGATCGCTCTCGGGAATAATATGGGGACGGTTTTCCTCTTCATGGGCTACAATAGGAACGTTAAGTCAGTTACATACATAGCGATTAACGTAGTATTCTAAGTCAATTGAGAGTGAAGCTGTGTCGTGTGGGTGTAGACACGTTTAATATCATTTGATTTGGATACTTTTTCTGACATTTACTTATTGCTGAAATTCATGAAAATCGTGCTCATTGTGTTTTCTCAACAATATAGAGAATGAATACTTACAACATATGCATCCGAATCTTAAAAATTTTCAACTTCATTCTGATCTACAGGAGCTGCACCCTGCAAGACTGCTTAAACCTTTTGTCCAATACCGACTGATCAAGCGGACAAATGAAACGGAAGTGGGTATATGTTAAAAAGCTATGTTTTTTGTCTTGTTCAATTCTATAGCTAAATGGGCTATAATAAAAAGGTTTATACTTTATGTTTATGTTTTAATGTGAAGAAAATGGTGGGCTAATCTCATTGCTTATGAGGTAGTGGGCTGCTAGTCAGATGGGCTGGATTTGGAGTTGCTGGCTGAAAGAGCAGATGCAGGTTTTGTGGTCAAGGCGTCAACCATGGGATGATCAAGGTTACTGATGTCATTTTTAAAAGTCGGGTGCGATTTGTATGAATGTTGATATAAAACAGGTTCATTATTCTGATCGCTCGTTTGGATAAATGGCTCTTTGTACATTCTCCCTCACGTTGGATTCATCATTCAAGCTTCTTTATCTGAAGAGCAGCATCTTAGCGATATTCTTATTCGTTTTTATTTTGTTCTTTTTTTTTAGGTTTAAGTATGACGAGAATAATATTCTACAAAATTCATTTATTTTCAAGCCGACCCATTTATTATCTATTATTTGATTGGCTAATCATTTATATTGGAATGGTTGAATAGTCAAATGGTTTAGCAATTCCTGAGGAGGGGATGAGTCAAGAGAATTTTGAATTAGAGCTCTAGATTTTTGTTCATCCCTCGCCACAATAGTATCTCGAGGTTTGCAGATGTTTGTATTCATTGTCACGGTTGATAGTAGATGTTTGTATTCAGTTTAGTTTCTTTTAGTTTCGCTGATATAGTTGTTCTTTAAAAATTGGGTTGTTTAAAGTTTTAATAGGAGCATTTTGAGGTTTTAAACAGTGATCCATCAGGGGATTTTTCGGTGCGCTCCATCAGGAGGATAATTGCATGGAGAGATTTCCAACCCATAAGTTGATCCATAGCTTCTTCTAGTATTACTACTTACATAGCACATTGACTAGCATATGTTAAACAACCAATGTTAATTCTATGTGTGTTTCGGTGTTTAAATAACGCAGCCAAACATCCCAAATACATCCGCAGTCGGATTGTAATATCGAATTCGTCTATAGAAGCAAACTATGAACTAAATGTTTTCGAAACAAACATGATGAAAACTTCACATGATACAACTTTTAACTAAACTAGCAATTCATTATGTTT